>NC_037677.1:89859340-90159340 GCF_003255815.1 Theropithecus gelada
AAAAACAAAAAAAAAAAAAAAAAAAAAAAAAAAAAAAAAAAAAAGGGCCTGAAAGACATCAGGACTCCTGAGACTGGCTTGCGACATCTGTGCCAGTGGTCAGCTGGGATGGTTCATTTTATGTGTCAAGTTGGCTAGGCTATGGTGTCTAGTTGTTTGGTCAAAAATAAGTCCAGATGTTGCTGTAGAGATATTTTGTAGATGTGATAAACATTTACACTCAGTTGACTTTAAGTAAAGCAAAATTACCCTCTATAATTTAGATGGGCCTCATCCAAACAGTTGAAGGTCTTAAGAGCAAAAACTGGTTTCCTGGAGAAGAAATTCTGCCTCTAGACTCTAACGCAGAAACCCTGCCTGAGTTTCTAAGCTGTGGAATTCAGACTGGAGAGTGCAACATCAACTTTTATGTGAATTTCCAGCTTGCTGGCCCGCCCTGCAAATTTCAGACTTGATAGCCCCCACAACTGCATGAGCCAGTTCCTTAAAATCTCTCTTTCTGTCTCTACACAAACACATGCACACACATCCCATTGCTTCTGCTGCTCTGGAGAATTCTGACTAGTCCAACCAATAACACTAGGTGCCCACGGAAGCAACATGATGGTAACACATTTAAAATGCTTCCGAATACACACCATCTCAATGATCCTAAAAATCCTGCAGGGAAAAGCAAAGATGTCGGCCCAGCCCCTCTGACTGGACTTTCACATCTGTGACGTCTCTTCCTTTGAGCTGTCATCTTGGGAAAATACAAGGCTGAACCCTCAAGCTCAGAGTCCCTCATATATAAACTGATGCATTCAGGTGAGATAGATAATCTCGAAGTTTTCCCCCAGACTTAAGGAACATAAGCTTTATGACGTGCCCCCAAGTCCTGAACAGTTAGATTGCTGTGTCTTTCTGAAATGGCCTCAGGAAAAGTGAGGGAGCTGTCTACAAAAGCTCCCTGAGTAACTCAGCTCTTCAGTAGACAAAATAGAACAATAAGATCTCTAGGTTCAGCCAGGAGTCTACATTTGATCTCCCATTCAGAAATACTTCTTCACCTTTTCTAGGTCTCTGAGTCATGCCTCCCTTCTTTTGAGATATATAAAGCCCCAAATGAATTCATCTGCCGTTGTGCCTAACATTTCACACACCCCTAAACCACACCCATACATGGCTAGCACTTATTATTAAGTGCTCTGAACGGAGTCACTGTTCCCAGTACTTCCCATGGATTCTCTTACTTAATCTTCACAACTCTAACAGATAAGTTCTATTATGGTCATTCCCAGTTACAGAGGAAGAAACCAAGACACAGAGAGGTTAAGCAACTTATTAGAGGTCACACAGCTAGTAAGTGATAGAGCTGGGATTCAAACCCTGGTCAAAAGAGACAAAGAGCAATTAGTTTCCAGAGTTGGAGGATTAAGATCAGAGGGTGATGCCTTGAAGGCTGAGACTATGTATTATTAATATTGTTATTCCCCCTACAATGCCTACTAAGTAGTAATTTCTCCATGACTGGAGTAAATTGGACTTCATAAGTTCATATAAGTATGATTACTAGGGCTGCTTTAATGACTAAATGAAAGAATGAATACAAAGTGCCCAGCCCAGGGCCTGGCACACAGTAAGACTAATAAATGAAAACTATCAGATGATTTCCTTCCTTCCTTCCTTCCTTCTTTCTTTCTTTCGCCTGGAGTGCAATGGTGCAATCTCGCCTCACTGCAACCTCCACCTCTCGGATTCAAGCCGTTCTCCTGCCTCCCAAGTAGCAGGGACTACAGGCATGCGCCACCATGCCTGTCTACTTTTTGTATTTTGAGTAGAGATGGGGTTTTACCATGTTGGCCAGGCTGGTCTTGAACTCCTGACCTCGGGTGATCCACCCACCTCAGCCTCCCAAAGTGCTGGGATTACAGGCATGAGCCACCGTGCCCAGCTAGATGATTTCTTATTACAACACCAGGGCAGCCTCCTTGCATTCCCCCAGGGTGTTCCCAGGCTGTGGAGCCCCGGAGGGCAGGGCCCCTGTGACTGGAGGAAGTGCCCGGTGAGGCTGGGACCGCCCTGGTGGAATATTTCTTCCACATGGCTCCATTCCAGGCCTCTGAGGTTCCCTGGGGCAGCTGGCATGTGAGCAGTGACTGCTCCTCCCTGGCAGGCAGCCTGGCAGCCACCAGGAGCCAGCTAATTTCTACTATCAACAAGGGGCAGAGAAGGTTCTGAGAAAGGCCGGCAGAGACGCCTCCGTCCTCAGGACTTGAGAGACACCTGGGGTAGTACAGGGACACAGGGCCCATCAGGTGGACCTCTCTCCGGGAGTGTCGCTGACTTTGGCTTTCCAACCCTGGCTGCCCTATCGTTCCAGGAAGATGCTGCCAAACAGGTTCTAGGAGAAAGGCACTTTGGGCAAGTGGAAACGGTGATACAAAGCGAAGCTGTTTGGGACATTTCTGCAACAGTCACGGATATCACTGATAAACAGAAATGCCCCAGCAAAAAGGCAGGCAGGGTGACTGCTCCCCTCTCCACTCCCAGTGCCCCACTGGCCTCTGGAAATGACCTTTCAGACGTACAGGCTCTTGAATCAAACCCACATTTTCCAAGGGAGTTGCAGTGAAGTCCAGTCCGTTTGAATGACTCAGCCAGAATCTGCTTCCTAAAAGCTGATGCTGGGGCGTGGTCATGTCCCAGCTCTGCTCACTGCCAGGGCTGCCGGGAAGGGTGCCCAGGAGGGCCAGGCACCCGGCTTGACTGCCTCGGTGTTTGTGTTGTGTGCTGGGCATATTAAACACGTTCACGCCTGTTCCCTACAAGGGAGGCTGGGCGCAGTGCTCACATCTGTAATCCTAGCACTTTGGGAGGCCAGAGGTGGGAGATGGCTTGAGCCCAGGAGTTTGAGACCTTCCTGGGCAACATAGTGAGACTCCATCTTTACAAACAATTAAAAAATTAGCCTGGTATGGTGGCTTGCACCTGTGGTCCCAATTACTCACTTAGGAGGCTGAGGTGGGAGGATCACTTGAGCCCTAGAGATCAAGGCTGCAGTGGGCCATGGCCTGGGTGACAGAGCAAGACCCTGTCTCAAAAAAACAAACAAACAACAACAACAAAAATAGAAGATATGAGTACGCTCATTTTACAGATAAGGAAACTGAGGATCAGGGTTGTTAACTGACTTGCCCAAGATCATGGAGCCAGTAAGTAGCAGAGCTGAGCTTGAGCCCGAGTCAGCCTTGTTTCCAAACCTGTGCTCTTAACTGCCACTGCAGGCAGAGGGTGCCAGGTGACCTGTCACTTGTTCAGACCTTCCAGTGGTGTAAACTTGGTCTACTTACTCCAACTCTTCATATCTAGACTTCTTCATGAATAAAGATTGGTATCTAATGCCCAGGAATAATAGCTACCATCTATAGGGCTCACCATCTGCCAGGCACTCTTCTAAGGGCTTTGTAAATGTTATCTATTATTATTATGATCCTTATTCAAAGCACAAGAAAGTTAAGTAGCTTGTCCAGGATTACCTGCTAGTAAGAAACAAAGCCAGAATTTGAATATAGGTCTTCTGGCTCTGGAGCCACTCAACCTATTTCTGACTGGTGTATTTCTGAGACATAATTTGCTAGAGAATGAATTAAGTCTCAGGTATTCAGCAAATACACTTCAAACCCAGCTAAGGAGGTAGGGCCTACAAGGCCTCTCAAGGCCCAAGTGTCCTCTAAAAAGGAGATACAAAAGCCCACCTGGTAGAATTGCAGCAAGGGTCAAATGAGAAGACACACATGCCCAGGACACAGGGGACATTACCATGTGTTGGATCAGAACTATCAACTGCTTCCTTCAGGCAAGCTTTGGGAGGATCCGGTCCTCTGCCCTTCCCCCATCCAAGAGATGGTATCAACAGAAAACAAAATAGTCACTTCAAATAACTTTGAAAACAAATGCAAAGCGCTGAGTCAAAAATCTTGATAATTAGATCCTATCCTTCCCAGGCAAATAATTTCCAGTTGAGTTTACCCTCAGCTTTAGACCCTGGTGTCTCACCATTAATCATCTCTTTCAATGGAATTTTTGGCCCCGCCAGCAGTTTAATTCACTTTCCTCGACCCTCCTTCCTATGCGGTGCATGGCTTTCACCTGTGGGTGCTTTCGCAAGCTGGGCTACTTGTTTGCTGTGGATCAGAGGGAGAGCTGGGAGTCAGGAGTGTTTGCGGGCTGTTGTTTGTCAGTGGGGCCTGGGACAGGGACAGAGGGTGGAATTAAAACGAGAAGACGCCAAGCACAAAGAAAACCAGCCATATGTGAAGCAGTGGAAAAAGGTAAAGGTTAGTCCTTCCCTGCCTCTTTCTGGCTACACAGCTTTGGCCTCCCTTGATATCTGAGTCTCAATATCTTCGTCTGAACAATGGGTATGAATATCGGTCCTCAGCACCTCCTTGTGTTGTTGTGGAGAACAAATAAGATTGCACCCATGAGCCAAGCGTGGAGGCTCACGCCTATAATCGCAGGAATTTGGGAGCCCAAAGCGGGCGGGTTGCTTGAGGTCAGGAGTTCGAGGCCAGCCTGGCCAACTTGGTGAAACCCCGTCTCTATTAAAAATACAAAAAATTAGCAGGGCGTGGTGGTGCACTGCTGTAGTCCCAGCTACTCGGGAGGCTGAGGCGGGAGAATTGCTTGAGCTTGGGAGGCAGAGGTTGCAGTGAGCCAGGATCGCACCACTGCACTCCAGTCTGGGTGACAGAGCTAGACTGCATCTCTGAAGGAAAAAAAAAAAAAGATTACACCCATGAAAAAGCTTTCTACACTGTCAGTGCCCTGCAAGGCACTTTCACACATGGAAGCCATCATAATGTGTCCAACAACCTAGGGCAAACAAGAGGGAATTTGGGGCCCTAGACAAGTCCTCTGAGACCAAAGATGTCCAGCTCAAAGGCACCAATGCCCCAGGCCCCAGCGTGGTGTGACCAGATGCCCTCAGGGCTGGCTTTGTCCAGGGAGGTTACTGCCAAGAGGAAGCAGTAGAGCCCAGATTGCCAGCCACGTGGGCTCAGTTCATGTGCCTGACCACAGGATGGGCCAAGTTTGGATGCGACCAAGACCAAGCACTCAGGGCTGCGTAAGGGAAAGCATAGGTGGTACATCCTCGGCAGTGGGCGTTAGTGTTCCAGCTCCACCTGGACCCTGCTGTGAGACCTTGAGCGAAGCATTTCACCCACTCTACCCGAGACTCAGTTTATTCAGCTCTCAAGTGAGGACTTCTTTCTTATTTTTATTTTTACTTTTTTGGTGAGAAAATAAAGGAGTAGGCCAGGCACGGTGGCTCACGCCTGTAATCACAGCACTTTGGGAGGCCGAGGCGGGCAGACCGCCTGAGGTCAGGAGTTCGAGACCAGTCTGGCCAACATGGTGAAACCCCAACTCTACTAAAAATACAAAAATTAGCTGAGTATGGTGGTGCGCACCTGAAATCCCAGCTACTCGGGAGGCAGAAGTAGGAGAATTGCTTGACCCTGGGAGGTGGAGGTTGCAGTGAGCTGAGATCATGCGACTATAGTGTAGCCTGGGTGACAGAGAAAGACTCTGTCTTTAAAAAAAAAAAAGATAAAGGAGTATGTTAAAATTGAATAACTAAGTACATGTGAAGCATGAGCACAGTGCTTAACAGCCAGTAAACCATCACCATTAATATAATTGCCAATAATGATAATGTCTCCTTTCCAGAAGTTTAAACACACTGCACTCTTTTTTTTTTTTTCTTTTTTTGAGACAGAGTTGCTCTATCCCCCAGGCTGGAGTGCAGTGGCACAATCTCGGCTCACTGCAACATCTGTCTCTCAGGTCCAAGCAATTCTCCTGCCTCAGCCTCCCAAGTAGCTGGGACTACAGGTGCCCATCACCACGCCTGGCTAATTTTTGTATTTTTAGCAGAGACAGAGTTTCAACATGTTGGCCAGGCTGGTCTCGAACTCCTGACCTCAAGTGATCCGCCTGCCTCAGCCTCCCAAAGTGCTGCGATTACAAGTGTGAGTAACCACACCCAGCCTGCACTCTTAATTCACTGAACACTGGCCCTATTTACAGCTTAGACTATAAGATGCATGTGGACAGGGCTAAACTTGCTTTGTTCTCCACCCTATACGCAGAGCTAAGCACGCTGCCCGGCAGAGTACCCTCTCCATCAACACTTGGATCAATACTTGTTGAATGGATTCATGCTTGGAATGAGGAAGGAGCTGCTAAACATAGGAGGGACAGAGACAGGGAGTGTCCCGGCAATGAATTCAGACTGTTAGGAGGGGTAAACAAAAACATAACGTTTTGTTTATTGAAAGAAAGAGAGAGAAGGGCAAGGATTTTTTTTTTTTCAATTTATAAGCTGCACTATTGAGATGAAAAAGATGAGGAAGGTCATAAACCAACAAACGGAGGTGAAATGAAGTGGACCTCACCCTGCCAGTCAAATATTGGATTTTTAATACTTTACATTACAAGAAGTTACGGTTCCAGTCTCCACTAATAAAATGGCTCAAACTTGACTATCAGCGGAACTGATTCACTGCTAAGCTATGTCACCTCTGAGCTTCTGAGTCACAGCATATTATAAAGGCTTTCATTGCTCTGTTGCAAACTCACCCGAGGAGGGATGGGTTTTGTTTTTCTTTTTGTTTTTTTTATGTTCTTTTGTTCTTGGTACACTTTCTTCCTTTTTCAGACTAGATCCTAATGACCCCAACCACTAAACAACTCAGTCCGTTCAGAGGAAGAAGAACTGTTTATCTGAGTTGGTTGTGTAGTCACAGGTTGTGAAGAAACCTCTTCATCCATGCTGAGCTCAGTGAAGACCCATGGACCATCTGGAATCCAGTTAAATCCTGATCTGTCTCTGCCTCAGCTCCCTCATAGGGAAAATGAAGATGGCAATAATACCTACTTCCTAAAAATGAAATGAGGGCCGGGTGCGGTGCCTCATGCCTGTAATCTCAGCACTTTGGGAGGCCGAGGTGGGCAGATAACCTGAGGTCAGGAGATCAAGACCAGCCTGGCCAACATGGCAAAACCCCTTCTCTACTAAAAATACAAAAATTAGCTGGGTATGGTGGCATGCTCCTGTCATCCTAGCTACTCAGGAGGCTAAGGCAGGAGAATTGTTTGAACCTGGGAGGTGGAGGTTGCAGTGAGTCGAGATCGCTATTTCTCACATGTCTTTTGCTCTGCTATGGTTCCCAGCACAACTCTGGCCACACGGACCTCAGAGCTGGGCTCCACTGGCCAAGAGGCCACCAGGCTCTTTCAGGCTGCTGCTGGGCCCTTGCCAGGCGGGCTTTCCATCACAGGAGAGCTGCCTTCCTGCTGATCACTGAGGACGAGGCCGACACTGCAGCAATTCTCACTCTGAGCTAATGCAGCAAGTGTGAGCTGAAAATCCAAGCCAGAGAGTTGCTAAGAACCTACTATGCTCACACCCATTAAGATGCTACTATGAAATAAAGAAGAAAAAAAGAAGAAGTGTTGTCAAGGCTGTGGAGAATTGGAACACTTGTGCAGTGCTGGTGGGAATGTAAAATGGTGCAGGCTCTATGGAGAACAGTAGGCCATTTCCTCAGGAAATTAGAAATAAAATCCCAGCATTTTGGGAGGCTGAGGTGGGCAGATCACTTGAGGCCAGGAGTTCAAGACCAGCCTGACCAACATGGCAAAACCCCTCCTTACTAAAAATACAAAAATTAGCCGGGCATGGTGGTGCATGCCTGTAATCCCAGCTACTTGGGAGGCTGAGGCAGGAGAATCGCTTGAACCCAGGAGGCAGAGATTGCAGTGAGCCGAGATGGTGCCATTGCACTCCAGCTTGGGTGACAGAGCAACACTCCGTCTCAAAAAAAAAAACTAAAACTAAAACAAACAAACAAAAAACTGTACCTTTAAAATAGTTAAGATGGTAAATCTTATGTTATATGTGTTTTACCATAATTAAAAACAAATAACCTACTTAGGCAATGCCTTTAAGCTGTTTGTGCAGCCACAGCTGACCAGCATCCTGTTTATTCTGAACAGCTAAGCCTGGGCCACCCCTTGGAAATGTCCCCCAGGACTCTGTATGTCCCTGCAGCAATGGGGGAAGAAGTGGGGCATGAAAGCCGGAAGACACAAGCACTTGTCATACAACATTCCGTGTCAGCACTATGACAAGTTCTTTAGATATTTTATCACAGTTGCTCCCGACAAGGTCCCTGAGAGGTACAGATTATTCTCCACACTCTGTAGATGAGGAAATGAAGGCTCAGAAATAAAGTTGCCCAAAGACACCCAGCTCCTAGCGATAAAATCAGGAGTGAAAATTAATTTTTCTAATCCAAAGGACATCCCTTTCCAGGTATTGTGTTAATTACAGAAAGAAGGGGGTTCTTTAAGTGAGAGGTTATGTCAACCAACAGATTAAAGATGGAAAAGAACAGATCTAATCCCTGGAAGGAGATGAAGTGGAGAGTTCATATTCTAGGGCCCCAGAAGGCTGCCCTGTGAGTAGACACATCTGGTCTACCCACTTTGTCTTGGGTTTCCATGCCCCTTGACCACAGTTGATTGGAGCAGGGCTGAATATCTGACCAAAACCAAGCCAATGGGTGTTTTTCTCTGAGCTATCTCATGCATGAGATGCTGCCACTGTAGTTGGATGTAGAGTCAGGACCCAGTCACCTTGTGGCAACCCAAAGCCCATGCAAGAGGCCTCACTAAGGATAGCCAATTTGCAGAAAGTCAACAATTATAGCCAATATGCAGAAAAGTAATGGCTGCCATGTGCAGGGAGAAACAGAGGCAGGAGGGTGCACAGTCCCTGGGAAGTGGGGAGAAGTGAGGTGACACGATTCTGGTTCCTGTGAGGTCTGTGATCTGGACTCTAGATTTCTCTCTAGCTTTAGAAAAACCAAGGTTTCCTTGAGTACAGTGAAGTGAGTATCTGCTCCTTGCAATGAAGCAATTCTGAACCATGACTCCCTATCCTTTCAGATAGTACAACAGGCTAGGGAGAGAAGGACCTTATGCAAATGAACCACAGCTCAGCTTTGTTGAGGAAATGCTCCCCAATTTGATCTTTGGGAAGACACCACACTTTGTCTTCAAAAATCACTTTGTATTTCTGTTTTCCTTCGATCTCCTGGTGGCCTTCCTGCCTGCTGCCTCAGGTGGCTACTGCCCTCATGCTGGCTTCTTGCAGAGCTACCCCAACCAGCCCTGCACTCGCCCACAGGGCGCACACTCCAGCTGGAAGCAAGGCAGTCTGATGTTCCATTTCACAGTAGAATGTGAGGAAGGATGGCCGAATTCGCCTGTCCAGTGTGGCTTCCTTATTAATTTAATTCAATCAGGCTGCTTCCTCAGTGTCTTTCCTTATTAGTGCCTTCCTTCTGATTCCAGCCCTGGGATGAGCTCCACCTGTCCTGAGAAGCATTTGACTCAACTAATAAGCCTTCTTACTAGTCTCCCTGACTAGTAGGAATCTGCTGTTCACATTGCTGCCTAACGAGGCTCCCGACTGGTTGATGAGTAAAGTTCAAACCCTATTGATACCACATTACTCCTCCCCATGGCTCCCTGGTCTTTCTGTGCTGTTCCAAAGCCTGGAATGTCTTTTTTCCATTATTTCTGTCAAATTTAAAACCAAGCCAAATGACACTTTCTCCACAAGGTTTTTCACTCTTTCATCTACTCAGATTGTAACTTTTCATGTCTATTCTGGTTTGCATCTCATTCTTGTGGGCTAACTAGACGGTCACCTAGGCCTAAAAGTCCAAGCTATCTTATGCATATTTTTCTAGCCTTAGTTCCAGAAATAACTCTCTGGTGCACTGTAGCGCTCCATGAAACTATTATCAAATAGGTAAGGAGATTTATAGATTGCCATGTGCAATGTCACATGTACATTGATTTAATCCTCAAACAGCCCTGCAAGGCAAGAGGTATTATTAAGAACACTGAAACTGACGTGCTTTTTTGCTGTTGTTTTTTTTGGGTTTTTTTGTTTGTTTGTTTCTTTTTTTTTTTTTTTTTTGAGATGAAGTTTCACTCTTGTTGCCCAGGCTGGAGTGTAATGGCACCAGCTCAGCTCACTGCAACCTTCACCTCCTGAGTTCAAGCAATTCTCCTGCCTCCGCCTCCTGAGTAGCTGGGACTACAGTTGCCTGTCACCATGCCTGGCTAATTTTTTTGTATTTTGAGTAGAGACAGGGATTCACCATGTTGGCCAGGCTGGTCTCGAACTCCTGACCTCAGGTGATCCACCCACCTCGGCTTCCCAAAGTGCTGGGATTACAGGCGTGAGCCACCATGCCCAGGCTCGAAGTTGAAGATTTTATCTGCTCATGAACAACTAGGGATTGCAACTGGAATTCTCATTTAGGCATCCCTGGCCCCAGAGCTCAGGGCCTTTGCACCCTCATGCCCAGTAAGAAGTTAACTGATAAGGCTTAAGGTATCAAATGTCCCATAACTTTTTCTGAGTGAGAACTGTACCCAGACCTGCTCGGAGCACACCCCTGTGCAATAGAACAGCTGTTCAATAGAAATTAGACAGTGAGTCACGTGACCACTGCCATATCATGGCATTCTATATAGTATGTTTCACGTATGAAGGTTCAACATAAAAACTGGCAGCTTCACGTTTTCCTTGCCAGGAACAAGAATGCAAAATGTCTAAGACACTGATTTGCCCCCAGAGAACAGGTGCTAGTAACTGGTTATACTCAAAGTTCATGAATATTTGACAGGGTTCTTTGCTAAGCCTCATTCACAAACACCTGAGAGAATATTAAATGTAATTCAGCTGGAAAGAAGGGCAATTGGCTGACTTCCCAGAGTCTCTTTCAGGACTAAGCATCAAGGACTTTATCACACCAAGGTGTCTCAAATCTCCTGCCAGTTCTTTTCTTAGATGCTCAATATTTAAAATGTATATTCAACATCAGTGATGTACTGGGTGTTGCAGAGGATATAACAATCCCATGCCTTCTTGGCAGGGCCAAATCCTAGGGGAAAGGAGAAACACACGCGTGATTAGAAAAGAAAACCCATACCAGACAAATACCAGCACCCCTAAGCTGAGGGCACACAGGTGAGATGTGTTGTGAAGAAGGAAAGAAAAACAAGGCACATTAATTAATTTTTTAAGGGCAATTGTAGCTTTATAGATGACTGAGACTCTGCAGTGTACCTCTGAGAGTTCCCATGCTTCCATAGGGTGGGGCCACTTTCCTTAGGCAGTGAGTCTCTAAGCCTAGTTCTCCAGGAAGGGTTGGGAATGACACAGTAGATTAAACACTTTTGCCTTCCTGATTGTTTTGTCAATACAATACAGTGGTTTTATGGGAATACCCGGGTAGTGTGATTATCAGTTTGAGCTGATAGGGATCTTCTTGATGAGTCCTATGGTTCTCACTGGGTGAACCAAGGCTCTGTCTGGGCAATGCACCAAGTGCCTGGACAGACCACAGGGAATAATATCCATGAGGTCTTTCTCACATCACTTCCTCCTTCTTTTTTTTTTTTTTTTTTTTTTTTAGATAGAGTCTCGCTCTGTCGCCAGGCAGTAAAGTTCTCATCGCTTTGGAGCTTATTTAAAAAATGCTTTAAAAGATATATTCTTGGTGTTAATGTCCCCAACTGAAAAAAAAAAATCAACTTTATAATTTCAAATAGCAAAGCAGGTTTTTACTAAAAATACACATGTGTCTATTGGATACGTCACAGCCTTTGGGATGTCTAGAGATTAACTACCTTTCAGATAAGCCATTACAGCCCCATTTCTCAAAAGAAAAAAGGACTCTCTGAGAGGTTAAGTGGTTTGCTCAAGACTACAAAGTTTGATAGGCTATTTAGAGGGGGGATATTCTAGAAATAGCGAGGCTCACATTCCAAAAACAGGTTCAAGTAAAATAACAGGAATCTGGAAAAAATAAGTAATAACATGACAATTATCTGGCGGCCATCTAGACAGTAGCAGTAGACATTCCACAAGGAAAAACTTACACAAGACCAGAAGGGAGAGAAAATTCTGGCTGATGGAATGGGGGATATCGTGAGGAGAGGACGAGAAAAATGCTATAGTAGCAACAACTATGTACCCAAGGAGATGGATGTTTTATGTGAATGTAATGTTGCCACATTGTAAAGACACAATAATATAAAAGTATACAAGGAAACCTCTGCTCAATCACCTTTTCAAGAGATTGGACACAGAAGCAAGGGATGGGTCAAAGGGAAAATGGAAGCCAATGTCAAGATCCAGCAAAAGCATCTTTAAAAGAAAAGAAAAGGCCAGATGCAGTGGCTCATGCCTGTAATCTCAGCACTTTGGGAGGCGGAGGCAGGTGGATCACTTGAGGTCAGGAGTTCGAGACCAGCCTGGCCAACATGGTGAAACCCTGTCTCTACTAAAAAACACAAAAATAAGCCAGGCGTAGTGGTGCATGCCTGTAATCACAGCTACACGGGAAACTGAGGCAGGAGACTCACTTAAACCTGGGAGGTGGAGGTTGCAGTGAGCCAAGATTATGCCGTTGCACTCCAGCCTGGGCAACAAGAGCAAAACTCTGTCTAAAACAGAAAAAAAAAAAGAAAAAAGAAAAATAACACACACACACAAAGATAGAAACTGTGCTTTTGAAATGTGTATATTCATGGCCGGGCACAGTGGCTCACACCTATAATCCCAGTACTTTGGGAGGCCGAGGACAGCGGATCATGAGACCAGGAGTTCAAGACCAGCCTGACCAACATGGTGAAACCCTGTCTCTACTGAAAATACAAAAATTAGCCGGACGCGGTGGCAGGCACCTTTAATCCCAGCTATTCAGGAGGCTGTGGTGAGAGAATTGCTTGAACCCAGGAGGCAGAGGTTGCAGTGAGCCGAGACCACACCACTGCACTCTAGCCTGAGTGACAAAGCGAGACTCTGTCTAAAAATAAAATAAAATAAAAATGAAATGTGCATATTCACAAAGACATGCTCCACAGGGACACCCACTGCAGTCCTGTTGCTAACAGGTAGTAGTTGGGACAACTTACATGTCTATAGCAAAAGATCTAGAAGGATTCAAATCAAATTGTTCAGCGTGGTGGCCCTGAAGGAGTAACAGTGGAAGAGAGAAAGAGTAGAAGAGGTGCAGGGAGAATTTGCACTTTTTAGTGGCATTAATCCCTTCTGGATTGTTAGTTTATTTTATGTCTACATGCATTTTTAATTTTAGAAGTTAAAAATATTATATTATTTAAAATTAAAAAGTTTTTTAACAACCTGTTCTGTTTGGAGGAATCATCAAGTCTCAGAGGTGAAATTGGTCTCAGAGGTCTTGAGGACTAATCTCAGCTAGATTCAGCTTCACAGCCTGGCTGTCTGCATGGAACTTAGGGCAGAATGGCCACCCCTGGCTCACAGGCACTCACTGCAGCCTCACGATTCGGATCTGGCTCATGGAATCTGGTGCACCCCAAGGATGTGAAAAATTACATAAGCGTTGTGTCTTTCGTAATCTACACCTGCACTGCTAAACATCAACAACAACCACGCACCAGGACTACAGCAACCCGCAGATCCTCCTAGTTCCTACCAGGCCCTGAGTAATTTGACAGCCTCAGAAGGGTCGCTCACAGTTGAACACAACTGGGCGCTCATACCTGTACAGTACTTTGGGAGGCCAAGCCAGGAGGATTGCTTGAGCCCAAGAGTTAGAGGCCAGCCTGAGAAACAGAGAGAGGCCTGTCTCTACAAAAAAAATTAAAAATTAGCTGGGCATGGTGGTGTGTGCCTATAGTTCAGCTACTCAGGAGGCTGAGGTGGGAGGATCGCTTGAGCCCAGGAGTTCAAGACCGTGATCACACCACTGCACTCCTCCCTCCTGGATGGCAGAAGAAAAAGAGAGAGAGGGAGGGAGGGAGAGAGAGAGAGAGAGAGAAAGAAAGAAAGGAAGAAAGAGAGAGAGAGAGAGAGAAAGAGAGAGAGAAAGAAAGAAAGAAAGAAAGAAAGAAAGAAAGAAAGAAAGAAAGAAAGAAAGAAAGAAAGAAAGAAAGAAAGAAAGAAAGAAAAGAAAGAAAGGGTTTTAACATGAAAGACTGAGGTCAGCTGTAAACCAGTTGGTTGTCAGTACAGCACAATCCCAAGTGCAGCGTAGCTATAGCCTAATAAGTGTAGCTATAGCCTAATAAGTGTAGCTATAGCCTAATAGGGCCTCACAGTGTCTATGCGAGCATCACCATTAACAATCATTTCCCCTGGTCTTATAGTTTGAGAATAGCTGCTTACTGCTCTGACTTTGCTTATTTACCCAAGTGGCAAAATGTTTACGTATTTCAGTTAACACAGGGACTTTCTTTGATGCTGCCTTGATCTTCTGGTATGGCTTTTTCCTTTTTTCTTTCTTTCTTTCTTTCTTTTTTTTTTTGAGATGGAGTCTCGTTCTGTCTCCCAGGCTGGAGTGCAGTGGTGCAATCTCTGCTCAGTGGAACCTCTGCCTCCCAGGCTCAAGGGATTCTCCTGCCTCAGCCTCCCAAGTAGCTGGGATTACAGGCATGGTAGGGCTTTTTCCATTTTACCATACCCTACCCCACAACACACTATGAAGTGTGTCTGCCTTTGTTCCATGTTCCCTCTGATGGACAGTATTGTGCTATAAGTATCCTCAGTTCAGTCTGAACTTAATGTTACTTAATTTTACGCAGTGCTCAAAATTGCGGACACACCTGTAAACGGTTTGCCATCACCAGGATTTTAAACCACCGACATAGACTGAAAGCAGGAAGAGAGCTGTGTTCATTACTATATCCCCTCCAGCACCTAAGGCAATGCATTTCACATCTTGCTGAGAGCAGATAACTCAACACCTGGAACTAGAAAATTATAGAACCGAAAAGATGGAAGACATCTAAAGACCAGTTCCCATCATGCCACAGCTGAGAAATTGGAGACTCAGGTAGTTAAATCAGATATTGAGTTAATGTCAGCTAGAATGCAGATGTTCCTACTCTTTGAGTTGAGTATCCTTTCCTCTGTCAGGTTGCTTGTTAGTTAAATGAATGAATGACTTTACCACTTGATTTGCATGAACAAAGGAGGCCAGAAAAGAGACTAAAGTTAAATGTGTAATTGGTTGGATAGACTATATTTGCCACCTTCACTGAAGGTTTCCACTTTCAATTGATTGTTTACATTCATTGACTTAGATATATTTTTCATCATTTAAAATATTCCATCAGTGCATACAAACTCCAGACAAATAACAAGTCAGATTTCGATATAGTGTTAACTCCAATTCCTCTATAATCTATAAGACTTAAATAATTACATGATCAGACTGATCCCAATATATTTTAATGTCTTTATATGTTAATGATGAAGGATGTAAAATCTTCATATTATGTCACTATTATGTAACCGCTTCAAGAAAACAAAAACTTAATAAAACCTAACACATGTAAATAAACTCTGACATAACATGAGTCCATGATATTAAGTAGCCAGCTTTTCAAAGCCCTTTGTCCTTTAAGAGCCCAATTTTAAGCTGGGCGTGGTAATTTAAACCTGTAATCCCAACACTTTGGGAAGCTGAGGTGGGAAGAAAGTTTGAGCAAGGGAATTATAACCAGCCTGGGCAACATAGCAAGACCCAGTCTTATTCTAAATTTTTCTTTGTTTTTTTTAAATCCAATTTTTGCTCTTCAGATTTTTTTTCAACCAACCAACAATTTGTCAGCTTTCTTTTTTTTTTTTTTTTTTTTTTGAGACGGAGTCTTGCTCTGTCGCCCAGGCTGGAGTGCAGTGGCACGATCTTGGCTCACTGCAATCTCCTCCTCCTGGGTTCAAGCAATCCTCCTGCCTCAGCCTCCCAAGTAGCAGGATTATAGGCCACCATGCCCTGCTAATTTTTGTATTTTTTAGTAGAGAGGGGTTTTTGCCATGTTGGCCAGGCTGGTCTCAAACTCCTGCTCTCATATGATCTACCCACCTCAGCCTCCCAAAGTTCTGGGATTACAGTCATAAGTCACCACACCCAGCCAGCCGGCTTTGAGATTCATTTCTTTCATTTTCTTGCTCATCCTCAGAGGGAGAGGTTTAAGAAGAGAAATAAAGGGGGACAATGGGAAAAAGAAAGGCGAAAGGTATAGATGCCTCAGGAACTGACAGGGAGTAGCAGTCAGGCTCCTGGAAGAAACGAGAAATGTAGCAAGGCATGGTCAGGAAACACATGTCTATCTATGCTCCCACTCTCTCTGCCTTTCCCTCTCTCTCCCATCCCTCTTGCCAAGAAGTGAGCCGGCAATCTTACTAATGACAAACAAAATAGATAAAGCCTCCACACTGAGAGTTAGAAACCCTACTTTAGCCAAAACTAAGTCACTTACATCGAATTGTGCCATGACAGCATTCTTGTCCCCTCCCCTGCAATGGCAATCAAGTGTCATAGGAAAATAGCCTTTTGAAATTACTATGAGCCTTTTATTTTTTATTTTATTTTATTATTATTATTATTTTTTGAGACAAGTCTCGCTCTGTCGCCAGGCTAGAGTGCAGTGGCAAGATCTCGGTTCACTGCAGCCTCTGCCTCCTGGGTTCAAGTGATCCTCCTGCCTCAGCTTCCCGAGTAGCTGGAACTACAGGTGTACGCCACCATGCCCAGCTAATTTTTGTATTTTAGTAGAGACGGGGTTTACCATGTTGGCCAGGATGGTCTCGATTTCTTGACCTCATGATCCACCCACCTCGGCCTCCCAAAGTGCTGGGATTACAGGCGTGAGCCACAGTGCCCGGACAAGCCTTTTATTTTTATTTATTTTTACACCCAGGCTGGAGTGCAGTGGCATGATCACAGCTCACTGTAGCCTCAAACTCCTAGGCTCAAGCAATCCTCCTGTCTTGGCCTCCCAAAGTTGGCTCAGGGTTGGTGAGCCACCGTACTCAGCCAACCATGTGGCTTTTAGAGATGATCTTTGTCTAAACCCTTCTTGCCTGTTTTGCAGAAAAGAAAATTGAGATCCCAGAGAAATGAAGTAACTTGCCCAAGGTCATTCAGCAAGCAAGATAGAACTAGATCCCCAAACTGCAAACTAGCAGTCCAGAGTTCTTCCTCAATGAGCAATTTAAAAGCTACAGAATGTATAAGAAAACACCCCAACTGCCTAGATACAAAAACAATTACAAAGACACAAAAGGGCAGGAAAACTCAGTAAAACTATGAACTTCACCCCACCGCCCAAAAGCCCATTGACAATCAAAGCAGCCTCAGGCTGATTCAAGGAGTAATGGTGCCTCCAACAATTTAATTGCTCTTCTTCCTCCTTTACCCGTTTCTCACAGGCAGATAAAATTAAAATGCATCTAAGGCTACTGAAACTTACTTTGAACCAATACAGACCTTTGTTGATACCTGAAATTTAGGGATTGGCAAATACATTTTCCACCAAGAGCTTACAGAAATCACAGTCTTAGAGCTAAAACATCAGGTCATTCCATGAGTCTTAAGCCCTGGAGAAAATGAAATGCTTTCCCCAGAAATGGGTCCTGTCCCCTGTCCTGCGCAGGTAACAAACGCTGCTGGAGAGACTGGCTTCATCAGCCGTCTAAATGCAGACTTTTCAAGAAGGTGACCCAAGAAACTAACATTCCAAAACAGGACTTCAGAAAAAGAAGAAAACTTTTTCTTACCCTTAAAAATAACAGAAACAATAGGATCCGGCTTGCCAAATTTCGTTTTAGGGATATTGCTGGCAGATTCCACAATCACTCGCAGCATGGTTCTTAGCTGGCAGAAAGCAAGTTTCAGCAAACGAAGTGGAGACTCGGGCGCTGGAGCTCCGGGTCGCACCGCCCCGGGAGAGAAGTTCTCTCCCAGTGAAGGGAAAATTTCTCCCAGGGACGGGGCAAGGAAGAGGAAAAGGCAAAAATGGGTGGACCTCTGGCGGATTTTACTAAAGGCAATGTGTAAACTGATACCGAACTCCCCGCGTCTACGCAGTGCCGCAGGCACAGACTTACGAATTCGGGAAATGTGGAAGTGAAAAGGACACACCTTAAACTAAAAATAATTCCGTGCAACAAATGAAACCAACATGAATTTGGAGCTAAGAAATACGGGTAGCTCAGGAAACCACTAAAATGTTGCTGCCTTTTAGCAATGGTTCGTGAAACTGAATTAATTGATTTGTGCATCACTGCTTTCATTTTCTTCTGAGTTTCATGGAGTTTTAAAACTTTAGTCATTTTTTTCTTTGGACATTTCGCTGTTCCTTCTCACGCTATTGAACACACCCACTCAGTATTCTTATGTTCAGCTTTTTTAAAGTAGCTAAAGGGTGCCTCCTACTGGACGGCAAAGGAATGACAGAGTTTATTTCAAGTAAACGCGATCGGGGCATGGGAAGGAATATGGTTTTTCAGAATTGATGTACTGTGAGTTGATCCTTTGCCATATATATATATATGACTTATATATATATGACTTAACATAGAAATTCTTCAAAACACCTTCAGAGGTGAGAGCTGGGCGCCTAAGTTTTCCTGGCTCATCAAATGCTGCCAATTGCCTTCAGTGAAAATGGAGAAGGGATTCCCCACTGTTTCTGGACCTACAGCTGCCCATGGTGTCTTTCTGTCCCAGAGGGTGCATGAAGACGGTGCAGCCTGGCTGAGATCACAAGAGGCGGCCTGGGGCTAGTCAGCCAGATCTGAGTGTGAGACTCTGCCTCACCACTCTGAGCTATGTCACCTTAGCAAGTATCTTTTTTTCTTTTGCTTTTCTTTCTTTCTTTCTTTTTTTTTTTTTTGAGACGGAGTCTCGCTCTGTCGCCAGGCTGGAGTGCAGTGGCATGATCTTGACTCACTGCAAGCTCTGCCTCCCGGGTTCAAGCGATTCTCCTGCCTCAGTCTCCCGAGTAGCTGGGACTAAAGGCACGCTTCACCTCGCCCAGCTAATTTTTTTTTTTTTTTTTTTTTTGGTAGAGACGGGGTTTCACCATGTTGGCCAGGATGGTCTCGATCTCTTGACCTTGTGATGTGCCCGCCTCCGCCTCCCAAAGTGCTGGGATTACAGGCGTGAGCCACCATGCCGGCCAGCAAGTTTATTAACCTCTCTCTTCCTCAGTTTCCTCATCTATGAACTGGGGATAAAGGCTGTTATAAGATAAAGGTCATAGCATAGGGGCTAGCACAAAGTACACAGTAATTTGCACATGTAAGAAATTCATGCTTATTTGTGATCTCATAGCGTTTCTGTTAATGCAGGTTGACTTTAAATCAGGATCTCGTTATATTTCAGAAGAAAAGGCTAAAACTTGGGATAAAGAAGCATTGGGTTTCTTTTTGCTTTAGAACACACAGTCAAGCAGACCCACCTGTGAATAAACATTTCAAGTACATTGAAAAAGCATGACTAAACCTACAGGAATTCTTCTGTCTCCATGAGTTTCTCAAAGGCTTAAAGCCAAGAACCAGTTACCCAGTGCCGTGTTCATTATTATTGTATTTAGTGGACATGTCGGCAGTTTTAGTGGAATATAGAGATTATTACTTTTATTTTATCTGGCTTCTTTCCGTTTGTCATTTTTACTGTGAAATATATTTACAGAAAAATGCATACTACATAAATGTGACAGTTTAACAAGTATCCAGGTCAAGACCGAACATTGCCAGCCCTCCAGAAGCCCCTGGAATACCCTGTATATCATATCCACCTCCTTCTCCCAGAGGTAACCACTCTCCTGATTTTGTTTTTTTGTTTGTTTGTTTCGTTTTCGTTTTTGAGACTGAGTTTCACTCTTGTTGCCCAGGTTGGATTGAAGTGGGGTGATCGGCTTACTACAACCTCCACCTCCCGGATTCAAGCAATTCTCCTGCCTCAGCCTCCCAAGTAGCTGGGATTACAGGCGTGCAGCACCACACCTGGCTAATTTTGTATTTTTAGTAGAGACAGGGTTTCACTGTGTTAGCCAGGCTGGTCTCAAACTCCTGACCTCAGGTGATCCATCCACCTCGGCCTCCCAAAGTGCTGGGATTACAGGCATGAGCCACCACACCTGGCCCACTCTCCTGATTTTTATGGTAATGATTTCATTGCTTTTCTTTGTAGTTTACCGAAGAAAAAAAACAAAACAAAAAACAATAACAAAAAAAAAAAAAACAGTTTAAGTTTTCTTGGTCATGACCTTTGTTTGGTGACATAACTTCTTTTGTATGTTATGAACTTTACATATGTACACATATATTCATATTATAGATACACACATACATGTGTTCATATTTTATGAATTCTTTGCTGTATTATGACTTTATAGAAATGGAATCATACAGAATGGATTCTTTCGTGTTTGACTTCTTTTTTCTCAGTATTATATTGTGAAATTCATTCATGTAGCTCTACTTCCTTCACTCTTGTTGCTATATGGCATTTCATTGTATGAGTTCTGACATTTTATTTTATTTATTTATTTATTTATTTTGAGACGGAGTCTCGCTCTGTCACCCGGGCTGGAGTGCAATGGTGTGATCTCGGCTCATTGCAACCTCCGCCTCCCGGGTCCAAGCAATTCTCCTGCCTCAGCCTCCTGAGTAGCTGGGATTACAGGTGCACACCACCACCCCAGCTAATTTTTGTGTCTTCAGTAGAGGCGGGATTTCACCATGTTGGCCAGGATGATCTTGAACTCCTCACCTTGTGATCTGCCTGCCTCAGCCTCCCAAAGTGCTGGGATTACAGGCATGAGCCACTGCGCCTGGCCTCCAGATTTGATGAATTCATTCTACTACTGCCAGACATTTGGATAGTTCAGGGAATGGGGCTATTACAAACAGTGCTGTTCTGAACAGTCCAAGACTGTTCTGGTACAAATGTGCATGAGTCTATTTAGAGTCTAATCTGTGGGTGGAATTGCTTGCTGGGCCAGAGAGTGTGTGCATTTCATTCACCTTTAAAAGGTAATTCCAAATTATATTCCACAGTGGTACTCTTGCCAACAGTGTATGAGACTTTCTGTTGTTCTAAATTCTTGTCATACTTAGCAATGTTAGATTTTTTTACATTTGCCCTTCTGGTGAGCATATAATAGCATCTCACTGGAGTTTTAATTTGCCTTTTACCTATTCATGTGGGAGAAAAAGACAAATGACCGCCAACCTTACATAATACATAATCAATTACAGGTGGAGTGTAAATCTAAGCAAGATAAAGCATGTTTCAGCCCAGACGCAGTGGTTCATGCCTGTAATCTCAACACTTTGGGGAGGCCGAGGCGAGTTTGAGACCAGCCTGGGCAACATAGTGAGACCCTGTCTCTACAAAAAATTGTTAAAATTAATCGAGTGTGGTGGCATGCACCTGTGGTCCCAGCTACTTGAAAGGCTGAGATGGGACAACCACTTGAGCCTGGGAAGTCCTGGTGGCAGCGAGTCATGATTGTGCCACTGCACTCCAGCCTGGGCAACAGAGTGAGACCCTGTCTCAAAAAAAAAAAAAAAAAAAAAAAAAAAAATCTAGCCGGTTGGTGGCAGCTCACACCTGTAGTCCCAGCTACTTGGGAAGCTGAGGCAAAAGGATCACTTGAGGCCAGAAATACAAATCCAGCCTAGACAACACGGCAAGACCTCCTCTCTAAAACAAATAAGTAAAGAAAAAAATCAAACAACAAAAAAAGCCATAGAAGAATATCTATATGACCCCAGGATAGGAAAGGATTTCTTAATATGAAAAAATGTACAAATCATAAAGGAAATATTGATAAATTCAATGATATTAAAATCATAACCTACAAAGGACTAGTATTCAGAGTACATAAACATCTCCAAATTAGTAAGACAAACACATAGAACTCAGTGGAAAAATAGGTAAAAGATTTGAATAGGCACTTCATAAATTAGGAAATGTAAATATGAAAAGGTACTCAACCTCATTGGTAATTAGAAAAGTGCAAATTAAAACTCCAATGAGTTATTATTATATACTCACCAGATGGGAAAATATGTAAAAATCTAACACTGCCAAGCTTGACAAGAATGTGGAACAACGGGAAGTCTCATACACTGTCGGTGAGAGTGTAATCAGCAGTAAATTCTCATGGATTTTCTACCATTACAATTATAGAATCTGCAAATAACGCCTGGGGTGTTTCTTCCTTTTTTCAACCTTTGTGCTTACTTTATTTTCCCTTCTATTTCTATGTTGATTAGACCTTTCATTATAATATTGACTAGGGGTGGTAATAACAGACATCCTTACCATAAAGTATGATGTTTGCTGTTGGTTTTTCATAATTAGCCCTTTTAAGATGAAAGGAGTTCTCTTCATTCCTAGGTTGCTAAAACTTTGAGGTTTTTCTGTTTGTTTTTGTTTTCTTTTTGAGATGGAGTTTTGTTACGTCCTTCTGGCTGGAATGCAGTGATTTTTCACAGGCACAATCATAGTGCACTACAGCCTTGAACCCCTGGCCTCAAGCAGTCCTCTTGCCTCCACCTCCCAAGTAGCTGAGACTACAGGCAAGTGCCCAGCCACTTTTAAATGCCCACTTTTAAGGCTTTTTATAAGACATAAAGTTGTATTTTATCAGATGGTTTCACTTTATTGAAATGACCATATGAATTCTATGTTTAATGTGGTGAATTACATTTATTTTATTTTATTTTGAGACAGAATCTCGCTCTGTTGCCTAGGCTGGAGTGCAGTGGGGTGATCTCAGCTCCCTGCAACTTCCCCTTCCTCAGTTCAAGCAATTCTCCTACCTCAGCCTCCCAAGTAGCTGGGATTACAGGTGCACACCACTACATCCAGGTAATTTTGTATTTTTAGTTGAGACAGGATTTCACCATATTGGCCAGGCTGGTCTCAAACTCCTGACCTCAAGTGATTCACCCATCTCGGCCTCCCAAAGTGCTGGGATTATAGGCAGGAGGCACCACACCCAGCCAATTACATTTATTTTCTAATATTAAACTAATTTTGCATTCCTGAGATAAACTCAACTTGATTGTCCTATCTTATACTTTCATATTGCTAAATTTAGATTGCAAATATGTTTATATACTATTTATGACTTTTGCATCTATGTTTATGAATAAGACTGACTTGCAACTTGCCTTCCTCATTTTGTCCTGGTCAGCTTTGGTGTGGAGGTCCTGCTAGCATCATAAAATGGGTTGGGGTGTGCTGTTGCCTCTTTTTTAATTCTTTGGAAAAGCTTGTGAACTTGGAATCATTTCTTCTGATATGTTGCTCTTTCACAAAAGTCATACCTGTATTTATTTTAAAGAATCAAGAAATCCTATTGGAGGCTGGTGCAGTGGCTCACGACTGTAATCTCAGAATTTTGGGAGGCTGGGGTGGGAGGGTTGCTTGAGTCCAGGAGTTTGAAACCAATCTGGGCAACATGGCAAAAAATCAAAAATTAGCTGGGCGTGGTGGTGTGTGCCTATAGTCCCAGCTACTTGGGAGGCTGAGGTGGGAGGATCACCTAGGCCTGGGAGGTCGAGGCTACAGTGAGCTATAATTGTGCCACTGCACTCCAGTCTGGGAGACAGAGTGGGACCCTACCTCAAAATAAATAAGTAAACCCTACCAGGCGTGTTATAAAATTAGCGGTTCACCTCTCCTTACCTCTAGCATTTCCTGCCAACATTTCCATTTCCAGAGGCCCCAATTTTCAACTCTTTCATCTGATTCTTTTGGTATTTATCTCCATATCTCCAAGTAATATGCTTTCTTCTATTTTTCACTTTCCAGCATCAGGCATCATCTGTTTCCTAACAAGGAAAATGAGGACTTACCTGTCTTTTACCCCTCCTCAAATCCAACCACGTATGTGCACACTTTCTGTATCCCATCCCCCCCAGGACAGCTGTACCGTAAATTTGCATAGATACATTATTGTGATTGTATAAACACTATTCACAAGCCATGAAGTATATACTGCAACGTGTTTCATATATTTTGATCGTTCTTTCTTTTGGAGTTAATACCTTGTTGGTGGTGGTTTTTAGTTTTAGTTTGTTTGTTTGTTTGTTTTCTGAGACAGGGTCTCTGTCACCCAGGCTGGAGTATAGTGGTGCGATCTCAGCTCAATGCAGCCTCAATCTTCCCTGGCTTAGGTGATCCTCCCACTTCAGCCTCCCAAATAGCTGGGACTACAGGCGCACACCACCACACCTGGCTACTTTTTGTATTTTTGTAGAGTTGGGATTTTGTCCTGTTGCCCAGGCTGGTCTCGAACTCCTGGGCTCAAGCAATCTGCATACCTCGGCCTCCCAAAGTTCTGGGATTACAGGCATAAACCACTGCGCCTAGCCCCTTTTTGTTTTTTGTACTTAAAACTCTTCCCAAATTGTGTAAATTTCCAACATGTTCAAACATATTGAAATTGTGTGAATTTCATCTGAACCCCCACCTGGAGTCTTCTGAATGGCTCTGATCTGGAGGGGTTTGCTCCGGAGCTACGCATAGCTGCTATCCCTGAGCTGCCCTTCACCTCTCTTTGCATCTCTCTTATTTTGGATTCCGTGTCTTCCTCTTTCTTGGTTTACTTTCTTGTATTGCTGAAGCATAGACCTTCCTTGCTTGAACAGCTTTATTCTACTCTCATATTTCATTGGCAATTTGGCTGGCACAGGATTCCAAGTTCAAAAGCATTTCCTCCCAATATTTGAAAGCATTGTTCCATTGTCTTCTGGTTTCCCATATAGCTCGCTCCCACCATCTCTAGGAGAATATCACATACCTGCACTGTGCTGTGTGACTTGCAGTGCTTTTCTATGCAAAGCATGTTGTCCTCTACCCCATTTGTGGCAGACATGGCCATGGGACTGGCTTTAATGGAATGCGGGAATGTGGCAGTTGCTACAGTACACTACCCAGATATCCCTCCGGAATGAAGGATAAAATACCCCCAGCTGCTGGGAGAGTGGCCGGAAAACCTCCCTCAGCTGTTAGCCCTCTTCAGGGATTGCCTGCACTGAAGAAAATTGCCCTACCCAGGCCGGGCACGGTGGCTCAAGCCTGTAATCCCAGCACTTTGGGAGGCCGAGACGGGCGGATCACGAGGTCAGGAGATCGAGACCATCCTGGCTAAGACAGTGAAACCCCGTCTCTACAAAAAAATACAAAAAACTAGCCGGGCGAGGTGGCGGGCGCCTGTAGTCCCAACTACTCGGGAGGCTGAGGCAGGAGAATGGTGCAAACCTGGGAGGCGGAGCTTGCAGTGAGCTGAGATCCGGCCACTGCATTCTAGCCTGGGCGACAGCGCGAGACTCCGTCTCAAAAAAAAAAAAAAGAAAAGAAAAAGAAAATTGCCCTACCCAAGATCGTGTTTCCTTCCAGAAGCAGCCTACCTCCCAATGACTGATCAGCCCAGGGATATAAAGGCCTGGTAACCTTGCCCCAAGTGGTGACAATCTACAGGGCCATTCCAGCCTCTGGGTTCCCCATGGGGTCAGCAGGAGCCGGTGTTGGACCCAGCTCCCTTCTCCCCACTTCTGTGGTGTTGGTCTCATGAATACTTCTTAAGAAATACCTGTATACTGATATCATTTCAGAAATTTTCCCTGGGGAATGCAACCTGTCACAGTTGGGTGCCAGGAGTGGTTCAAGAAAGCAGATCCTAAGATGGGATTTTGAGCTTGATCCTCCACCACCCAGATGGCAATGAAGACCCCTGATAATCTCATCAATGATTATCCCTGGCACAGTACAATTATAAAATGTGTCACCAATGGAAGGGAACGCATTAGCTGTGTGAAATATCAAGCAGTTGAAATATGTAGGGAAAACAGTAAGTAAGGATTTGGATTCAGGGGACCATTGCCAAACTCAGTTGACACTCTGGAAAAGTAACAAAAGGCTAAGAGTGATTAATCAGCAATAATTAGCTATGAATGAAAGCCAGGGCCTTCTCTCCTGCAGCAGGAGAACTGGGAAAGCTCAGGACCAGCACCAGAACTTAGTCACAAAAGACGACAAGCTCCAAGGAAGATTGAACCCCCAACTGAGACAAGTTGACTCTGATCAGGTCAAGGTTCTTCTTGGGAAGGACTGGGACACTGATACATAGGATGGGGATATCTGGTTGATGTCCTTGAGAACCTTAAATCCCCAAATTTCTCTGCGACCTCTGAGCCTGGGGGAGCTCAGATTAAAGACAAGCACCCGTCCACCTTGCTTGGAGATGATGTGAAGGCCTCTCCCCTGCAAGACAACTTGTTCTTTTCTCAGGATCTGCCTTCACCTCCCACTCCGGCCATTACCAATAACTACGGTTAAGTCCTAACAACATATTGCTGCCTGGGATGTGCTAGGCCTGCCTGCTGAAGACAGAAAGGGGCTACCCGCTGAACAAACCGCAGGACACAACCAACTGGACTGGCAGAAGCTGGAAGAGTTCACATGGGGCTGAATTCTAAGCGTGCTGTGTCGAGGGGCAGTGCAGAACACAAATCTGGATAAAAGAGGGTTGACCAGTATGGGTGTGCTCCCCCAGGATGCTGATTTCATATGCCACAAGGCCCCCAGAGTTGGTATAAACACGCTACTAAGGTGGCTCCTAGGAACATGAAAAAAGCAATGGCCCACCTTAAGTTAAGAAGAAATACCTGCACTGCCCTGACAGACAGTGGAAAGTAAGGATTGAAATGCTGTGGCATGATCAAGTGGATTTACAACGTAAGGCCAGAAAACCAACTAGATGACGGTGTTCTACAGCGGCCTGAGGACACGTCATTTACCAAGGCAATAAAGAACACAGTGGTGGAGGAGCATCAGTTTCACTAAAGAGTTCAGTCCTCTGTAGGCCAGGACTGAGGTCAGAAATTCTGGTACAGAACTGGGCTGACGGCAGCAGGGACTAGAAGACCCAGAACAATAGAGGCCAGGGAGTGGCACGATCTTGTCAGCAACCAGGTGTGAGCAGTTACCATAATGAACATCCAGGTTGGAGTAGCAGCCAACCTAAGGCTTAGAGAATTATGGAGGTAATCAACAGAACACAGCATCCCGGGGCAAAATAGATGGGTTGCAAACAAGGTCCCTGCTTGTGAATCAAAATAAATAAGATCAATACAATCAAAATAAATAAGAATGCTGAGGGCCATTACCCCTATACAAAGTCACCTTCTCCTGTGCAGTTTCCAGGCCTGGATCAGTCCCAGGACATGAAGCCTACTGACTAAAGGAAAGGTCAGGTCCTCAAGGGGAGGACCATCCCCAAGGTAAATGTGCATGATAATGATTTCCCTCGCTCATCCCCAAAGGGACCTGTGGCCATTTATTCAGGTAACTGTTGAGTGGAGAAGGGGAATACCCAAGTGTTTTGAGGACTTTTGGATACAATACTCAAGTTGATGTTGGCCGGGCGCGGTGGCTCAAGCCTGTAATCCCAGCACTTTGGGAGGCCGAGGCGGGTGGATCACGAGGTCAGGAGATCGAGACTATCCTGGCTAACACGGTGAAACCCCGTCTCTACTAAAAAAATACAAAAAAAAAATTAGCCGGGCGTGGTAGCGGGCGCCTGTAGTCCCAGCTACTTGGGAGGCTGAGGCGGGAGAATGGCGTGAACCCAGGGGGCGGAGCTTGCAGTGAGCCGAGATCGCGCCACTGCACTCCAGCCTGGGAGACACAGCGAGACTTCGTCTCAAAAAAAAAAAAAAAAAAAAAAACAATACTCAAGTTGATGTTGATACCTGGAGACCCGAAACATAACCATAACCCACCTTGTTAAGACAGGAACACATGTAGTCGGGCTCAGTGTCTCACGCCTGTAATCCCAGCGCTTTGGGAGGCCGAGGCAGGCGAATCACCTGAGGTCAGGAGTTCAAGACCAGCCTGGCCAATATGGTGAAACCCTGTCTCTGTTAAAAATGCAAAAATTAGCCGGGTGTAGTGGCAGGCACCTGTAATCCCAGCTACTATGGAGGCTGGGGCAGGAGAAACACTTGAACCCAGGAGGTGGAGGTTGCAGTGAGCTGAGATCGTGCCACTGCACTCCAGCCTGGGTGACAGAGTGAGACCCCATCTCAAAAAAAAAATATATATATATATATATATGTATGTGTGTGTGTGTATATATGTATATGTGTATATATATGTATGTATATATATAAGCTTTAAAATATTTTAAAACTTTCACAGTGGAAATAATAATTGTTTAGTCAAAAACTGTGAAAATCACTAGGTGTGGTGGCTCACCCCTGTAATCCCAGTCACTTTGGAGGCTAAGGCTGGAGGATCATTTAAGTCCAGGAGTTTAAGGCTGAAGTGAGCTATGATTGTGCCACTGTACTCCAGCCTGGGGACAGAGTCAGACCTTGTCTTTACAAAAACAAAACAAAAGAAAGAAAGTAGTAAAAGTAGCAACTTAAAACCAAGGAGTGGAAAGATGATAGCTGAGGGTCATGGCCTGGAGTCACCACTTCTCTCCCCAGGACCCCAGGGAGAACTCTGGAGGAATGGAGCGAGGGTTGACTCAGATTCCAGGAGGGGCTGTGAGCTGTGTTTCATTAAGAAGTAGGAGGATCGAGAGGGCTTTAAGATATTAAAAGGGTAGGAGACAGTAAAAGGAACTAGGGCAGGTGGTATTTATTTATTTATTTATTTAGAGATAGAGTCTCACTCTACTGCCCAGGCTGGAGTGCTGTGGCACGATTTTGGCTCCCTGCAACCTCCACCTCCTGGGTTCAAGCACGATTCTCCTACCTCAGCCTCCCAAATAGCTAAGATTACAGGCATGCACCACCACACCCGGTTAATTTTTGTATTTTTAGTAGAGATGGGATTTTGCCATGTTGGACAGGCTGGTCTCGAACTCTTGACCGCAGGTGATCTACCCACCTCAGCCTCCCAAAGTGCTAGGATTACAGGCATGTGCCACTGTGCCCAGCCTGGGTGGGTGTTATTTAGAGAAGGGAGAAGAGGCTCACAGACTACTGGTCAGTAGGCTCCAGTCTGACTTCACAACAGCGTGTGTGTGTGTGTATGTGTGTGTGTTGAGTGTTAGGTGGGGACTATTCACTGGTAGGATATGAATGTGAATGTGCACTTTAGAGACAGCACAGCTTTACACAAAAGACAGTGCCTGTGTTCTGATGTCCATCACAACTGGCTTCCTCACCATCAGCGCTGCCGCTACTCTCTCCACTACTTCCGGCCCAATGGCAGCCTCCCAGGGTCCTGTTCAGCAGGCCGCTCCTGACTGAAGTGCTTCATTTGCAATAACTCCTTTGGTCCTACAAACAATCCTATGAGGTAGGTAATAATCTCCACTATAAGTTAGGAAACTGAGGCACAGAAAGATGAAGTAGCCTGCTAAAGGTTACAGCTAATATATAGCAGAGCTGAGATTCAAACCTAAGCAGATGGTTGGGAACTTTCCTGTGACATCTACACACTGGAAACCACAAGGCCCAATTTTGTTGTGGCTAAGATGCATGTACTGGGTTGAATAACGTTCCTCAAAATTCATGCACAGCTGGAACCTATGAATGTGACCTCATGGGAAATAGGGTCTTAGCAAATACAATCAAGTGAAGATGAGGTCATACTGGGGTAGGGTAGGCCCTAAATCCGGTATGACTAGTGTCCCTATAAGAAGAAGGTCATTTGGACATAAAGCCAAAGACACACAGGGAAAATGCTCTGTGGCAACAGAGGCAAAGATTGGAGTGATGTATGCAGGTCAGTGAATGGTAAGGATTGCTGGCAACCACTAAAAGCTAGGAAGACGCAAGGAAGGATGCTGCGTTACCGCCTTCAGAGAGATCGTGCCTTGACATATCGATTTCAGACTTCCAGGCTCCAGAACTGTAAGAGAATAAACTGCTGTTGTTTTAAGCCATCCAGTTTGTGGTGGGTAATTTGTCATGGAAGCCAGAGGAAACTAACACAGTGTGGCATCGCCTTCCCTGGACACTATCTGCTCTCAAGGTCTTTGTCCTCTGAGCTCACCAGCTTCCTAGGGCCAAGAAGGTAAGAGTGACTGTCTCTGGTGAGCCTTGGAATTTTCCTTGCATCTTATGAGACTGGGGAGGTGCCGATCACTCAGTTCTTCTATCCTGGTGTCCTCTCTATGGACTGTCCCTACTTTTCTCAAGTCTGGACACACACTCATTTGTGTTATAAATGGAGATAGAAAGGGAGAAAGAAGGGATAGAAGATTTTTCTTTAGCTTTGTTCAAATCCAAAGAGCTAACAGGGCCTCTTTTTCTCATACGATCAACTTCTGAAACTCTATAAGATTCCAGCTAACACTATAAGGAAAACACTTAGGGAAAAAATATTTTCTTTTGGGAAATATCACGGAAGAGTAAATTTACACAGAGTGGCCATCGACCATTAATTCATCAATAATATGTTCATTTGCTCAATAAATATTCGAGCCAGATGGGAAGTTAGGTGCCGGGGCCTCAGCAGAGAATAAGCCAGAGTTCTGACCTGAGGGAGCTCCCCAGCTGGTGGGGCTCGCATGCCAGTGCTGTCACATGTCTAATCGTTGGATGTTGTCAACCACTCTGTGAGATAGGACTCCTGTGGTCATCTTTACAGCTGACAAAATGGAGGCACAGAAGTGACAAAAAACTTGAGCCAGCATTCAAACCTAGTGTCTTCTGAGTCAGACTCCCTTCCCCGCTTCACCTCAGCTGAGATCTCTTATTTCTGGTTCATTGTTTCTCACCTCTCTCAAGTAAACTCAAGCATTAATCTAGGTGAGTGGCCTTACACTTGCCCTGGAACAGTGAGACAAAAGAGATGGAGAAAGAGGAATGTGAGAGGAAGAGAAGGGAGGCTCAGCAAAAAATCTAGATGTGAAGAACAAAGTGCTGGGGCAGCAAAGAGGATTTAGTGGAAGAGAAATGAAGATGGATTCATAACATCTTATTCCAATTCCAGTTTTACAGAATCTTAGGTATTACCTAACAGCATTTTTCAAATTGGCATGCACAGGAGGGTCCATTGTTTCAGTTGATAACCAAAGTGCTTTTTAGAGTTAAAATACTATTTTTGGTGGCTTAATTATAGGGTTCCTCACAGTGGAAGACACTATCTTTAAATAACTTAATATATAGAATATTTGAATTTCATTCCTTCAAGAAAGTGCTTGGCAGCAACTGAGTCCACATGGAGGGCAGGAGGAGATAAATTATTTTATAACATTAGGCACCATCATATTGTCATCATTCAAGGCAACTGGGGAGCTAAATATAAGATAGGAATTAATCTCACTTCTCTAAGAAGATAATATATTTTCTAAAATCAACCTAGAAAAAATAGAACAGGCAAAAGTGGAATAATTTTTTTTTTTTTTTTTGAGACGGAGTCTTGCTCTGTCGCCCAGGCGGGAGTGCAGTGGCCAGATCTCAGCTCACTGCAAGCTCCGCCTCCCGGGTTTACGCCATTCTCCTGCCTCAGCCTCCCAAGTAGCTGGGACTACAGGGGCCCGCCACCTCGCCCGGCTATTTTTTTTTTTTTTTTTTTTTTGTATATTTTAGTAGAGACGGGGTTTCACCATGTTAGCCAGGATTGTCTCAATCTCCTGACCTCGTGATCCGCCCGTCTCGGTCTCCCAAAGTGCTGGAATTACAGGCCTGAGCCACCGCGCCCAGCCAAAAGTGGAATAATTTTAAGCCTTGTGCGCACTTTTACAGAAACAATAATTCTTCATCAAAATGTTTGATAGACAAATGGCTCCCAGCTGTTCTTCTGGAAGAGCCCTCATTCATTCACACACACATGGACTTTTTCAGCTAACACTTACTGAACGCTACTTGGTGCCAGGCACAATGCTAACTACGAATATGAATAGGACACATTTCTGCTCTGCAAGAAGCTCACAGATAATTGTAGCATCATGTGGTGAGGGCAATGATAGAAAGAGATAAACAGAAGAGATAGGTATCTGTAGGGCAGGGGAGGGCAAGCATGGTAGGCTCCCTGGAGGAGGTGACAGCTGGAAACGACTGAATCTTAATGGTTGGATTGGTATGTGTGAGTGTGTGTGTGCCTGACTGTATGATCTGAAATAGAGTTAAATACACATGGTGAGCATTTGAAACCTCAAGACATTCCTCACTGGTGGAACATCTTGTATGACATGAAATAGTCAAGCACTGAGCCTAGGCAGGCAGGCAGTTACCAGCTCAGAGAGCCTTATTTGCTCAGTAACATCTACTGAGTACTCACTAGGTGCCAAACACCATCCCAAGCATTTTATCTCATTGAATCCTTCCACCACCCTACCCTGTGAAGTCAGTGCTATGGTAGGATCCCCATTTTACAGACGAAAAAGCTGAGGCCTGGCTTGGCTAAGCACCTTGCCTAGGTTCTTATGGTAAGTAAAGCCAGGATCTGAATGCAGGCAGTCTTTTTCCAGAGCCCGTGCTCTTCATTCTTACACATACCTCACGGTGACGGGGACCTACTGGAGGTGTATTTTTCAGTAGGGAAGTGGAGCGATTGGATTGTCTATTAATACCCTGGTTACAAATGAAATATTTTAATAACCATGCAGACTTAAATTTTAATAGCAGCTAAAATAGGCCAGGTTCAGTGGCTCATGCCTATAATCCCAGCACTTTGGGAGGCCAAGGTGGGAAGATTGCTTGAGGCCAGGAGGATTGCTTGAAGAAGTTTGAGATCAGCCTGGGCAATGTAAGTGAGATCCCATCTCAAAATAAAATAAAATAAAATAAAATAAAATAATAAAGCGGGCAGAGCAGTCAGGGGCCTGCCCTTTCAAAATAGGATGTACCCCAAATCAAGAACCAAGTCAGGAAGTATCACTGACTGCCTAAGAAGAATTCTCTCATATGATATTAGCCGCCTGCCCCTGAAATTATTTTCAGATATGTTGCTTGCTGATAGAGCTGCAGTGATCACAGCTAAATGCTGAGGGGGGGTCTCCCTATTTGCCGATTTAAAATGCAGCCCTTCCTGGCTGAAGATAAACTTTAGGAAAGAGCAGGGGGTCTACCCTGAAAAGGTGCTGAGCTCTAAAAGCATGCTTTTGGTGCATTCTTTTAGGTAAGTTGCATCCTTTTAGGTCATTAAGGAATATTGGTAACAGAAAGGAAAGAGAGGAAAGCATTTGTCTGTTTCTCCGTAATAGTTTAGATCAGATGAAACTTTGATCAATTCATCCTTGATCTAATTCACTCAATCACTGTGGTTCTTCTAGGTGCTTGGGGATATGGTGGTTGGCAAAATCAGATGTGGCCCCTACCTTCAAGAAGTTTGCAGCCTAGTGAGGGGAAAAGATACCAATCAAAGAATCACTCACAAATAAATGTGCAATTATAATTGTGGTGAATGGTTGGAGAAGTACAAGCTAAAGCGAGGACATCCCTGCAGCAGTGAGAACTAAGATCTACAGGGAAGTAGGAAAGGAGATAACAGTGGAGCATTCTAGACTGGGCCATGAAAAAGCCGCGAGGCAGTAAGGAGATTGCCTGGTCAAGGAATGAAAGGTGTCAAGCGTGACTGGTTTGGGACTCTGGTCTCCACTAGGCCCCAGAGGACAGATGCAGGATTTTTTTTTTCCTTATTTTAAGAACAATGGCAAATCCATCAAATGCTTTGTGTTTGCATTGGGAAATATGTGACAAGACTGCATTTGCATTATTTAAAACAAAAAATCCCTGCTAAGGAGAAATCAGATTGAAAGGAGGCAAGAGTTTATTCATTTCTTCTTATTCTGCATTTAAAGAACAGTTACTGTGTGCATACCAGTGCTATGCAATAGAAATATAGTATGAGCCACATTTATCATTTTGAATTTTCTAGTCACATCAAAAAAAGTAAAACACATTAGGTGAGATCAATTTTAATATGTTTTATTTTACTCAATATATCAAAAATATTATTTTAACATGTAATAACATAAACAAGTATTAGTACAATATTTTACATTCTTTTTTCATACTAAGTTTTTGAAATCTGCTGTGTATTTTCACACACCTCAATTTGGACATAAAATCTTCCTTAGAAATACCTGATCTATATGTAGATTTCATAAAATCTGCAATTGACAAAACAGGTTTTTGTACCCAGGTTGTTCCAAACATACTTAAAAGTTTTCCAATAAAATAATAATAATAAAAAAAGAAAAATAAGAAAAACAAAAGTTTTTCAATAAATTAACTATTAGTTTTAAAATTAAGATTAAATAAAATTAAAATTTCAGTTTCTCAATAACAGTGGCCACATTTCAAGCACTCAGTAGCCAGCTATGGCTAGTGCTACCGTATTGGATAGATCAGGAGGGGCCTTTCCATCATGGCAGAAAGTTCTATTGGACAGTGCAGGACTACGTGTTGGTGAGGCCCTGTGTGTTCATCAGCATTGCCTCGGAAGATGTAACCTTCAAAGGTGATAGGTGCTCTGACCTACAACAGCCTCCCTATTTCCATTTAATAACTTTAAACCCATTCAGCAGCCTTTTGATCCTGTTTTGGTTTCCCAAGAACGGGTTCCTACTGGGAAGAAAATGAGCTCACCTGCTGAGATAAATATCTAGTCAGCTTGGCTGTTACATTTCTCTTTATATGAATAAAGATGAGTTTCCTAATCTTCATCCTAGACTATCCCTGAGTGAACTATCAACATCAAAGTACTTGTGAGACCTTGTGGAAACTACCAGCTCCTCACAACCTCATGACTGGCAGCCCCTATCTGTAAAGAGCAAACATTCCATTTCAGGGCTAGCAGTGGCAATTAGGGAATTTAACAAGCCCCCCCAGGCCAATGAGCCTCTGTTCTGCTCCTCTTCCTCAAGGTCCCCACTCACAGGGCGATCTTTAGCCAGAAAAGAAGGTCCTGGAAGGGAGGTGTGGAATTGGAGTGTCTGGCACAGCAGGCCTGGGTGCTGGCTACCAAGGTGCTAATCTGCCAGGTGCCACCTGTCTCCAGGGTCCTTCCTCCTTTTCCGCTCCCCATTTGGCTCAAAGGTGAACAGGGAAATGTTTTTCTCTATATCTCTTTAAGAATCTTTGTAAATTTTCTTTATATCTCTTTAAGAATCTTTGTAAATTTCTGCGGAAATTAATTTTGCCCCTCAACTCTGGGCAATGAATAATGTTCACACGATGATTTATATTTTGCCCTGATTTTTCCCACCTTAATCCCACCTGATACTTTAGTTCACCTTCCCATCAGAAATGGGAGCTCCTTGGAAGAAAGTACCGAATGTCGTTTTACATTCTGTTTTCATTTTGTTTTTCTGATTCTTTAAAATTCCCCACATGGTTTTCTCATCCATTCTATTCAGTAACATTTGAGAGTGTTGTCTTTTGTTTAACAATGGCTAACATCAATTGAGCATCTACTAAATGTTAAGCACTTTACATGAATTTCCTTCATTAAAACTTTTTTTTCAGGTTTTAAAAGTAGAGACAGGGATTGGGTGGCGTGAGGGTGGATCTCTCTGTGTTGCCCAGGCTGGTCTCCAACTCCTGACCTCAAGCAATCCTCCCTCCCTGTCCTCAAATAGTGGTGGGATTACAGGAATTAGCCATTCCACCTGGCCGGATTCCCTCACTTAATCCTTATAACCGAGCTATGAGGTAAATATTATTATTTGCATCATTTTACACATGGGGAAACCGAGGCTCAAATAGGTTAAATAAACTTATCCAAGGAGACGCATCTAGTCAGGGCAGTAACAAATTAAATCTAGAAAGTCCTAATCTAGAGTTTTTAAGCTTTGTGTAACATTGCGTTCCTAGGATGTTTTGCTACTGTGTATCTACTGTTTTAAATCTCCAGCGAGTTTATGCTTGGTCTAGGAGAGACAGGGAGGCCCTGCCAAACACTTTCTGTGCTTCTCTCAGCAGTAACGTTCTCAAAGTGGCGAATCAAGAGCTGGAATCGATCCATAGATAGATATCAGGCTGGAGGGTAGCAATCTGGCCTGAAAGCCCGTCCCGCTAGCGTTCATAATCTCAGCGTTCAGCCTGGGCGTGCCTCTCAGCTCTCCCGTTAACACTCCCTCCTGTGCCGCTGATTTTGGGCAGTAATCCCAGCACTTTGGGAGGCCGACGTGGAAGGATCACTAGAAGGCAGGAGTTCGTGACCAGAGTGGGAAACAAAGTGAGACACCCCCTCCCACCCCGCTGTCTTTATAAAATTTTTAAATAAAAAATTAGCCGGGAGTGGTGGCGTGCGCCTGTAGTCTCAGCTACTCGCAGGCTGAGGCAGGAGGATCGCTTGAACCCGGGAGATTGAGGTTGCAGTGAGCTATGACTGCACCACTCCACTCCAGCGTGGGCGACAGAGTGAGACCCGAGGGGATAACAAGGGGGCTGTGCTCCTTTGTGAAATCCCGGTGTCCCAGGGCAGGAGGGGCCGCACTTTACGCAGGGATAAACTATGCTCAAGAGCGCAGAACTAGTTCATCCCTGTCACTGGTTTTATCCCATCAAAAATAGCAATTTGCTTCCTCCTAAAAGCGTATAAACACAAAACCAGCCCCTGACTGCGTGACACCAAGCTCGTTTAGGTCTGAGCCCGCAGAGAATCCCCGAGCCCCAGAATTAGCCAGCAGGCCGGGGAGGGGGGTGTTCCAGCCCTCGGTCCCGCCCCGCGGCCCCCGCCCCTCCTCGGCCCGCCCCCAGGTTTAATCTCCGCCCCTTAAAGGCGGCAGCCAATCGGGGCGCCGCGTTCCCGCCGCGCGCGCCCTGCTCCTCCTTCCTGCGGGCCGCGCCCAGCCGGCAGTGACGTGCCCCGCCCTGCAGCCGCGGGATTCAAACTCCCGGAAGCGGCATCCGCGCCTGATGGTGTGATTCGGCCGACTCGAGCGCCGGGCTTCGCTTCAGCTGCTGGCTGGCCCAAGGGAGGAGACCGCGGAGGGTGGCGAGGGGCGGCCAGGACCCGCAGCCCCGGGGCCGGGCCGGTCCAGACCGCCAGGGAGGGCAGGTCAGTGGGCAGATCGCGTCCACGGGATTCAATCTGTGCCCGCCCTGATAACAGTCCTTTTCCCTGGCGCTCACTTTGTGGCTAGCACCCGGCTGGGCGCCTCAAGACCATTCTCTCTTGATCGCTCCTTTGGACTTGGCGGTGGGTATCATCTCCTTACAGATAGGCGCAGAGAGGCCAAGTGACTTGCCCAAGGTCTTTCGTTAGGACGGCTTTTTCCGATTGGCAAGCACTTTACTTGTGTGTTCCTCAAACATCTTTATTTTAGAGATGAGAAACCTAGTGCCTTTTTTTTTTTTTTTTTTTTTTTTTTGCAGTTTCTCTTTTCCTGTCTCCTCAAGTGAGATTTTATGCGGGAATTTTTAAAGATTGGCGTCGCCTTGTAGAATATGCGGCTTGTAATTGATGCCTTGTACCGTTTACTGGATGGAAGCGCTTGTTTTGTCACCTCCTGTCCGGCATGACTTAGGTCACTTCAGCCAATCAGCCAATCATTTCTTAGCGCTTGCTGTTAGGCTCTGTGGGTGACCAAAAAAAAAAAAAAAAAAATCGAAGTGCAGTCCTTGAAACAACAGTTGAACAATTGAAAAAAATAAAAGGTTAGCGGGGAGTGTAATTGGGTACCAGATTGTGTGGGGGTGGGGGTGGGACAGCTATATCATTTATTAGAGTTCACAGAGGGAAGGCATGCTGAAGAAGGTCTGAATTGTGGGAACCCTGTGGATGACTGGAATAGGAAATACAGGGAAAAATGCAGGGTGCGGTGGTTCACCCCTGTAATCCCAGCACTTTGGGAGGCCGAGGCGGGCAGATCACTTGAGGTCAGGAGTTCAAGACTAGCCTGACCAATATGGTGAATATTGGTCTACTAATAGATACAAAAATTAGCCAGGCGTGGTGGCGCGCACCTGTAGTGCCAGCTACTCAGGAGGCTGAGGCAGGAGAATCGCTTGAACTCGGGAGGTGGAGGTTGCAGTGATCCGAGATCGTGCCACTGCACTCCAGCCTGGGCGACAGAGCAAGACTCTGCCGCCCCTAAGCCCCTACCCCCGCCAAAAAAAAAAAAAAAAAAAAGAAAATACAGGGAAAGGAGGTTGGTGGGACTAGGTGGTGGGGGAGATCCAAACCGTCTGGGCCAGAGGCTAGAAACGGTAGTCATTCATTCACTGCCAGAGTTTCTGTCCAAAGGTTAGGAAGCAGATGTTTCGGGGTTCTTTCACGTTGTGCAGATCTATATTTCCATCATTCTGTGTCTCAATGACTTGGTAGCAAAGTAGTTTTCTGTCCTACGACCCACCATATCAAGTCAACAGTGTGTTATCAACAGAAACACATAGGAAAGAACTTCCTGTGGCAGTAGGTGACTGAGAGACGCCATAAGCTTGCATTTCTTCAACTGATGGATGAGCTACCTTAATCTTTCACTTTATAATGGCAAAAATCCAGGACTAACCTTTTGATAGATGATTTCTTCTCAGTCTCCACAGTGCTATTAGACGTTCTGATTTCACACAGGACAATCTTAAAAGTCACTTCGCTACCGTTCTAAGGAGGTCTCTCCTGTTTTTACTGATATCATTTATCTCTGTACTTCTCCTGTGTAATATTTATTACAGTTTGAGAATTCATGAACCCTTGTTTGTTTCCTTGTTATTGCCTGCCTGTACTACACTGAAAGCCCCATGACATCAGGGAACATGTCTTTTTTTTTTTTTAAACCAGTTTACATTCAGCATGTATTAGGATACCTGGTAAATAGTAGGCTCTATAGTAATTTTTGAGTGCACTAATGGGCTCATACTCCTTTATATCCTTTAATCACACTGCCATTATTTTGTCTTGGGATGCATGAAGTGGAAAAATGTTTTTTAACCTCCCTAATTAGAGTTACTTTTGTATACTATTTATATGCATTGTATGCCTCACTAGATTTTTGCCTGATAAAGTTTATATACTTGTTTCTAAACCATCATCTAGTACTGTTAGCAGATACTGAGTTTCTCCTTACTTAATTTGGCCCCTTATTCTTAATTCCTTTCATGCCTGACTCCCCTGAATGTTATGCCTCTTTTCCTGTAAATGTCTTAGTTTAGATTCTCTTCACTTTTTCCCACTGTGCTCTCTCAAATGACTATTAAGATAGATCTGAACTAGGCTATCTTCTAAAACAGAGGACCTATGTTGAGTAATGACATTTCAGTGCCTATATACTCAGAATTACATTATTTACCAACAGCTTTCTATTTTGGGCCAAGATATGTGCTTGATTGTGACCTACTTCTTTCAGGCTTTATTTAATGGTTGCGGACCCCTTCATTGTTTTTTAAACAAAACTTTTTAACTGAAGAATTACACATATAGAACACCACACAAAACATAAATGGACAAGTTGACATTTTTGTTTGTTTGTTTTTGAGATGGAGTCTTGCTCTGTTGCCCAGGCTGGAATGCAATAGTGCGATCTTGGCTCACTGCAACGTCTGCCACCCGGGCTCAAGCGATTCTCCTGCCTCAGCCTCCTGTGCAGCTGGGAATAAAGGCGCCCACCACCATGCCCTGCTAATTTTTTAAATTTTAGTAGAGACAGGGTTTCAAACATGTTGGCCAGACTGGGCTTGAACTCCTGACCTCTTGATCCACCCACCTTGGCCTCCCAAAGTGCTGGGACTACAGGCGTGAGCCACTATACCCGGCCCAAGTTGACATATTTTAGAAGGTGAATACTCCCATTTAAGTACAACTGAGATTTAAAAAAAAAAAAAAAAAAAGTTACAATACCCCAGAAGCCTCCATCAATCTTTCTCCATATCCTGCTGGTTTGGATATATCATTTCTATTTACAGCAGATAGGTCATTAGACCTGTTTCAAACTTGAGATTTAAATTTTTAAACTCAGAATTATACGGTTGATTTTTATTTTTACAGACCATTTCAGAGATGTCTTCCAGAAGTACCAAAGATTTAATTAAAAGTAAGTGGGGATCGAAGCCTAGTAACTCCAAATCCGAAACTACATTAGAAAAATTAAAGGGAGAAATTGCGCATTTAAAGACATCGGTGGATGAAATCACAAGTGGGAAAGGAAAGCTGACTGATAAAGAGAGACACAGACTTGTGGAGGTAAATGGTCTTCTGATCCTTTAAATTGTAAGCTCTCCAAGAAAGCGATGCTTGAAGATTTCCTGATGCTACCTTCTTACTCTTGCCGTGTTCCCTGTCTTGTCCAGTTGATTAGTTTTGGAAAGCTGACCTTGGGTTTAGAATCTTAAATTCCTACTTTGACTTTGCCAAGTCTTAGATGTACTTTAGTCATTACTACCTCTTACCTTTTAAATGTAATTGAGTATGTGTTTTTAGGTTACCAGGTACTAAGTTTGTTTTGGAAATAAAGACATTGTGATGAATAGTTTTGTACCTTTCACATAGTCTGTTTCACCTTTAGTATGGTCTATTTTTCAGTTATTTAAAGCAAAGTAATAACCTAATCCATCATTTTTCCTATAGCTTCTTGATAATGAATAGTCTTGATAACTTTTGTTATGCTGTATTTAAGATTGTGGAACATTCTGGCTATTTTTGCCGTTTTTAAATTGATAGCGTAACTTAGAAGCATTTGATTTTCCATACTTTTTTTTTTGAGACTGGATCTCAACTCTTGCCCAGGCTGGAGTACAGGGGCTTGATCCTAGCTCACTGCAGCCTCAAACTCTGGGCCTTACGCAATCCTCCTGCCTGGGCCTCCCAAAGTGCTGGAATTACAGGTGTGAACCTCTATGCCTGGCCATTCCATGCTTTTTTGGAGTACTGTATTACTCGTTGATGTACTTTAAGGATACTGTGCTGGGCTTCTGTCTCTTTTTTACTGTGGGAGAAGAGAAAATATTTACCCAACAGTTATATAATCTGGTTTTCCTGTTAATTTGCTAAATGTAAAAAATCAAATCTGTTCATTTCAGAGTATTAAATAGCGTTCAAATTTCCTTGTTTAAAACATTTTTTAGCCGGGCGCGGTGGCTCAAGCCTGTAATCCCAGCACTTTGGGAGGCTGAGACGGGCGGATCACGAGGTCAGGAGATCGAGACCATCCTGGCTAACATGGTGAAACCCCGTCTCTACTAAAAAATACAAAAAACTAGCCGGGCGAGGTGGCGGGCGCCTGTAGTCCCAGCTACTCAGGAGGCTGAGGCAGGAGAATGGCGTGAACCCGGGAGGCGGAGCTTGCAGTGAGCTGAGATCCGGCCACTGCACTCCAGCCTGGGTGACAGAGCGAGACTCCGTCTCAAAAAAAAAAAAAAAAAAAAAAAAAAAAAACATTTTTTATCATGCATATTGGCTACTTTCCAAGTAATTCTTGTTTTCAGGCTTTTGAAGGAAAAATTATTAGATGTGTTGGCATTTACACTCTGTTCAACTATATTTCAGATTCACTAATTTATAATTTGTTATGGCATAGACAGTAAGGAAGTTAGGAACTTATTAGAACTAGAGGGACTTAAAATGTAATCATAAATATAATCACAAATTTAGATTTAATTATTTTGCAAAAGTGCTTTTATTGTTTGTATTTAGAAGATAAATGGTTAAGGCTGGGCACGGTGGCTCCCGCCTGTAATCCCAGCACTTTGTGAGGCTGAGGCAGGCGGATCACCTGAGGTCAGGAGTTCAAGACCAGCCTGGCCAATATGGCAAAATCCTGTGTCTACTAAAAATACAAAAATTAGCCAGGTGTGGTGGTATGCCCTCGTAATCCCAACTACTCGGGAGGCTGAGGCAGGAGAATCCCTTGAACCCAAGAAGCAGAGGTTGCAGTGAGCCGAGATTGCACCACTGCACTCCAGCCTGGGTGACAGAGCGAGACTCCATCTCAAAAAATAAAGACATAAAATAAAATAAAACAAAATAAATGGGTAAACACTATACCATATGATTTCTTTAAATTCTCTAAACAGGCACATAATAAAACTGGTTTATGTTTTGTAAAAACATACATTGAGGTAAATGCTTTTTCAAGCATTGAGAAAACAGTCATCACCAATCCACAGATATGAAGGTTATTTTGCAATCTGGTGAAGGAATCTTATTGCTTCCCTGAGAGATAGCTTTCCATTTCATTCCACTTTTTGAGAAGCACTGGGTACTTTGTTCCTTTATAATCAATTGAAATTAAACTTCCTATGACTTCTACCCATTTGTTCTAATTGTGCCTATTAAGGTTACACAGAACAAGTCTTATTTTTCCTATGCAAACTGGCAATTTATTAGATATGTAAGGAAATTTTGCTTCCTCTTTTTTTTTTTTTTTTTTTTTTTTTTGAGACGGAGTCTTGCTCTGTCACCCAGGCTGGAGTGCTGTGGCCGGGTCTCAGCTCACTGCAAGCTCCGCCTCCCGGGTTCCCGCCATTCTCCTGCCTCAGCCTCCCGAGTAGCTGGGACTACAGGCGCCCGCCACCTCGCCCGGCTAGTTTTTTGTATGTGTTTAGTAGAGACAGGGTTTCACCGTGTTAGCCAGGATGGTCTCGATCTCCTGACCTCGTGATCCGCCCGTCTCGGCCTCCCAAAGTGCTGGGATTACAGGCTTGAGCCACCGCGCCCGGCCTTTGCTTCCTCTTAACTTTTCTGCAGACCAAGCTCATATTCTTCAGCTCTTCTGGCTTATCAAAATCTTGAACAATTTTTAGTTTATTCATATCCCTCCTGAATTATGCACTTAGAATTGAACACAGTATCCTAAATATGTTCTGGCAAACACAGATTGAAATAGTAGTGTTACATCTACTTAGGTGGATACTGTACTCCATTAAAGCCTAAAATTGTATGACTCTCTATCTGTCTCATACTACTGATTTGAGTTAAGCTTGTGGCCAACTAAAATCCTCTCATTTTCACATGAATAACCATCCCCCTAAACTTAAATTTTCCCCATTTTGTATTTGAACAACTGCTGCTTTTTCCTTCCTAAATGCAGGTTTTAACTTCATGCTGTTTTGACCCTGTTCGCCTATAATTTTAATATTTATTTCTATTATCTTTTTATTTGACTTTTCCTTTATGCCAGCAGCAGTTTGCATATCTTGTGAATGTTTGAAGATGTTAAGCATTCCTTTAGAGATCACCTTCTAGATTCAATATGGAATCATTTATCAAAAGTAAGCAGGTTAATGAATGCATCCCTCTCCTGCTGAAATATTCTGTAACTTTTAAGTTCCACTGATTCCAGTTCATTAATGAGCATGTATATCTTGTGTGACCCACTTTTAGCTTTTAGTTTTTACAAGATCCAGTATTATGGAAGAATGATTACCAAATACTCACGGGAGAGCTAGCCCTTCTTTAGCTTTCTCTCACCACCCTTGATAGAGGTGGTTTCTCCTTTCTTCATGTCTGTGCCCATTTTTTAATCTGTCTTAACTACAGCACTTACAACGTTGCATTAATACATTGACTTACTTCTCTGAGCTATCTGAACATAAAACTTTGGCTTCCTCTCTTTTTTGGCCCTGGTATTTAGCATAATGCTGACTTGATATATAATAAATGCTTCATAAATGCTTGTTGAAGTATATATTGTTTAGCTAGATGTTTGACCTGGCTTTGTTCTAAGATTCTTCTTAGTTTATATCTAGAAAATTCGAGTCCTTGAGGCTGAGAAGGAGAAGAATGCTTATCAACTCACAGAGAAGGACAAAGAAATACAGCGACTCAGAGACCAACTGAAGGCCAGATATAGTACTACCGCATTGCTTGAACAGCTGGAAGAGACAACGAAAGAAGGTGAAAGGAGGGAGCAGGTATTGAAAGCCTTATCTGAAGAGAAAGATGTATTGAAACAACAGTTGTCTGCTGCAACCTCACGAATTGCTGAACTTGAAAGCAAAACCAGTGCACTTCGTTTATCACAGGTGCTAATCATTTCTTTAAACCCAGATTTTTTTTTTTCTTTCTGATACAGTTTGTAATTCTTAGGAAGAATGAGTTTGTTAATACATGCTTCCCAAATGATCAGACAAATGATTAGTATAGTATACTAACAGGTCACTTGACTTTTTTTGATAGCCCAGTCCCTTCTCTATAAGCAAAAATAGTTAATATGGTACCCTCCACTCCTTGTACCATTGATTTGCCTGGAGGAATATTCAAAAGACAAAATCTACTGTGTATTTACAATTACCAAGGTTTTTTTGAGTTCTTATTTCTGTAGTTTGTATCATGAAAACAGTAGGCTTCATTTTTTTGGTTATTTTTCACATTTGAAACATACAATTATAATATCAAATATACTTTTCCTAACCGCTCTTGCATTTTCTCCCCCTTTTGTTTGAGAGGCACTAGTGTCATAGAAAGAACAAGGATATAGAAGTAGACATGTGAGTTCAGATTTTGGTTTTGTACTTGCCAGCTCTGTGACTCTGAACAAATTTGTTAACCTTTATAGCCTTAGAGACAATACTAGACTTCTCCAGACCCCTGTCCTAAATCTTAGTTTCTTTTTTTTTTTAAACATATAAGCTAAACCTGAGTTTCCACATCAGTAAAATCAGGATAGGAATACTGATAATTAAATGTGATAATGTATGTAAATTGCCTCACATAGTGCCTAATATACAGTAGGTGCTCAGTAAATGGTTACTTATTGATCAGACCTTTGATTCTTTTGGAGATTTGGACATTCGATAATACTAACATTAGTATCATCTATGGGCTGGGCGTGGTGGCTCACGCCTATAATCCCAGCACTTTGGGAGGCCAAGGCGGGTGGATCACCTGACAGGGTCAGGAGTTTGAGACCAGCCTGGCCAACACAGTGAAACCCCATCTCTACTAAAAATACAAAAATTAGCCAGGCGTGATGGCACGTGCCTGTAATCCCAGCTACTCAGGAGGCTGAGGCACTCGAATCGCTTGAACCTGAGAGATGGAGGTTGCAGTGAGCCGAGATAGTGCCACTGTACTCCGGCCTGGGTGACAGAGTGAGCCTCTGTCTCAAAAACAAAACAAAACAAAAAATCATCTATAGCTTTCAAATATCTCTCAGTGCTGTTAAGAATCTTTCTCTGTACTTTATTTCCCATTTGGGGGAGATAGTGGTCAGACCTATACATTTATGTGTATTTTCATAGATGGGTGTTTGAGTGTTTCTGCAGATGAGTTCAAAAAGGCAAAGTTTTTCTAGAGAATTTCCACAGAACTGAAACTCATAAAACATTAAAGTCAGATTCAAAGTAGCTGACTAAAATTTTTCTTTGAAGTTCAAGAGTTAGTTTCTCCACTTTTGGAATGTGAAATACAAGCTTGGTAGAAATTATAATTTTTAAAATTTTTATTTATTTTTTATTTTTTGAGACAGTCTCATTTTGCGGCCCAGGCTTGAATGCAATGGCGCAATCTCAGCTCACTGCAACCTCCACCTGGGTTCAAGCAATTCTCCTGCCTCAGCCTCCCGAGTATTTGGGATTACAGGCGCCTGCCACCATGCCCTGCTGATTTTTGTATTATTAGTAGAGACGGGGTTTCAACATGTTGGCCAGGCTGGTCTTGAACTCCTGACCTCAGGTGATCGCTCACCTCGGCCTCCCGAAGTGCTGGGATTACAGGTGTAAGCCACCGCACCTGGCCCGAAATTATAATTTTTAAAGATGTATTCTTATAATAATTTTGTGGGCTACCCATATTGATTTCTGTATTTAACTAGCATGTCTGACTTCTATAACAACTTCCAAATGTCAGTGTGTTACACAACAAATGTTTATTTTTCTCTCATGCCAGTCTAGTCCAGATTGGAGTGGAGGAAGCTTTGCTCCACAGAGTCATTTGACTCCAGGTTCCTTCCTTCTAGTGGCTCCACCTTCCTTTAGGGTGGGGTCCCCCACCAAGACCTCTGTATGTAGCTGTGAGATGGAGCCTGTGGAGAACTGCCTAGGAGGGTTCTGGGGCCAGGCCTGGTATTGACATATCTCACCTCTGCTCACATTCCACTGGAACATGGCTCCACTAACCACAGGGGAGGCTATGAATCATAGTCTATAGTGTGCCCAGGGTAAAAGGAAAGGGGTTTGGAGAACTATCTTTGTCATAGTTTCCACCTCGAGGACTGAATTGAGAGAGAGAAAGGGCTACATATTAAAGTGAATGAATAGAGCATCTTTGGAGAAAAATAATTTTTTTGAGCTTCTTTGCCAGTATTCACAAGTCTCTTATAGCTATTAAAAGACTGAAATACAGCTTTTTCTATGTTTGTTGGCCAGCCTGGCTACCTAGCCACCTACGTCTCTTTTATTCCTCTGAGAAAATGAAAAGAGGAGAGAAATAATTTTTGAGTCCCATATAATCTATATGAACTAATACTAACTAATAATTAGTACTTTTTTTTTGAAATGGAGTCTCACTCTGTCGCCCAGGCTGGAGTAATTTTTGTATTATTAGTAGAGATGGGGTTTCACCATGTTGGCCAGGCTGGTCTTGAACTCCTGACCTCAGGTGATCTGCCTGCCTTGGCCTCCCAAAGTGCTGGGATTACAGACGTAAGCCTGATCTTGGCTCACTGCAACCTCCTTCTCCCGGGTTCAAGTGATTCTTCTGCCTCAGCCTCCCGAGTAGCTGGGACTACAGGCGTGCACCACCATACCTGGCTAATTTTTGTATTTTTAGTAGAGACGGGGTTTCACCATATTGGCCAGGCTGGTCTCGAACTCCTGAGCTTGTGATCCACCCGCCTCGGCCTCCCAAAGAGCTGGGATTACAGGCGTGAGCCACTGCGCCTGGCCTAATGAATACTATTAGTAATACAAAACATGATTCTAGAAAAAAATTTTTACCTTTTGTTTGACAAGTTAATGGCTTCTAGATGTCATTTAAATAGCCTAATTGTTTTGTGTTTGTCTTTTTGGTAAAAATCACTGGGCTATTCATATGCACTAAGGGCTATTCTGGCAATCCTGGGGGGTCCAGAGGACCGCAGAAGTCAGATTAGATAGAAAATCTCAGGGTTTCCAGTCTGGGAAACTTCAGGAGATCTTAATTTTGACAATGGTTATCTCTGGTAACTCTCACCTGACTTGATGGTTTACCACCATCTACTAGATCTGGATTTTTTTTTTTTTTTTTGAGACAGAGTCTCTCTCTATTGACCAGGTTGGAGTTCAGTGGCATGATCTCAGCTCACTGCAACCTCTGCCTCCCGGGTTCCAGCGATTCTCCTGCCTCAGCCTCCCGAGTAGCTGGGATTATAAGCACAGGCCACCACGCTTGGCTAAGTTTTCTTTTTGTATTTTTAGTAGAGACGGGTTTTCGCCATGTTGGCCAGACTGGTCTCAAACTCCTAACCTCAAGTGATCCGCCCTCCTGAACCTCCCAGAGTGCTGGGATTATAGGTGTGAGCCACCGCGCCCAGCCTAGATCTGGATTTCAGGATGCTCCCGTGAGGTGTACTGTATTGTTATGGAACTGAATATAATGAGGCAACTTCTATTGTGGAATGTCTGATGTTAACTAATGTTGAATTATTTACAGACTCTGGCTCCAAACTGCTTCAACTCATCAATAAATAATATTCATGAAATGGAAATACAGCTGAAAGATGTAAGTTTATTTCCTCTTAAGCTAATTCACTTATTCTTAAGTTTTATAGAAATTGGCAACGTTAGTGCTGTGACAGAAAAACTGAATGGTTTGTGAGCTTCATTTAAGTCTCTTTCTAGACATTCAAGACTCATTTCCTCTAAGCATGGTCTCTCTTTTTTTTGTTTTCTGAGGCAAAGTCTCGGTCTATTGCCCAGGCTGGAGTGCAGTGGCATGATCTTGGTTCACTGCAACCTCTGTCTCTTGGGTTCAAGCAATTCTCCTGCCTCAGCCTCCTGAGTAGGTGAGATTACAGGCACGAACCACCACACCTGGTTAAGTTTTTATATTTTTATTAGAGATGGGGTTTCACCATGTTGGCCAGGCTGGTCTTGAACTCCTGACCTCAAGTGATCTGCCCACCTTGGCCTCCCAAATTGCTGGGATTACAGCCATGAGCCACCGTGCCTAGCAGCATGGTCTCTGTAGGGTACACAGCCCTAGAAATTATCACTGCCACCAAATACTTCAGTAACATCCCTTTTCTATCTAAATCTAATTTCCCTAATTTGCCCAGTCATTTTATTTTTTCTTGTTTTTTTGGTATTTTTATTTTTTTGAGACAGAGTCTTGCTCTGTTGCCCAAGCTGTAATGGACTGTAATCTCAGCTCACTGCAGCCTCCACCTCCCAGGTTCAAGTGACTCTCCTGCCTCAGCCTCCCAAGTACCTGGGATTACAGGCACCCACTACCACGCCCGGCTAATTTTTATTTTTAGTAGAGATGGGGTTTCACCATGTTGGCCAGGCTGGTCTTGAACTCCTGACCTCAGGTGATCCACCCGCCTCGGCCTCCCAAAGTGCTGGGATTAAGGACATGAGCCACTGTGCCTGGCCTCCATTTTATTATTATAATGTAATTTAATTTATAGTATATTCTTTTTTGGTTTATCCATACAAGATGCTCTCTTTGGTTTGAATCCTTCTCTTGAAACTAAGGTTTGCTTTCATAGGTTGAAAAGGAAACATGTTCTTTGTACACTTAGTACTTCTTTTCTCTAGAATTTGATATGAGGTTATTTTAATTATACAGTAAAGCTGTATTATTTCAAACTTATAAATGGATTGGTGGGTTTTGTTGAGAATGGAATAAATTGAGGACACAGGACTGCTATTTACAGTGTATTTTTTTTCAAGTTTTAGAGATATGAAGTATAAAGTTTCTGACTTAAGTATTAGGTCAGTAGGTTGGTATTTTGGTTCCAGAAATATCACTGGCATGTCTTTTCTGATATAAGCATGTTCTTAAGATTTCTGTTTTACTTCATCTATCAAGTATCCTTTGAAGTCTTTTTGATCTTCAAAAGAAGAATTTAAATCTCTTGGATGTCTAGCCAGGTGCCAAGTACTCTTATCAGAGTACATAATTTACCTAGAGGTAACTGGAATGAAAAGGAAAAATTCTGTGTCTTATTACACTGAAGTTTGTTATTCTATGTATATCCATACCTATGCATTAGATCCGCATATCTAGAAATACCTTACACAGCTCCTGCATTCCTCCTTATTTACTCCACCTCCACCGCAGTGGCTTTCCAGCTACTCCTTGAATAAACCACCTTTTCTCTTTCTGTTCCCTCTGCCTGGGACACTCTTCCCCAATGTCTTCATGATTTCCTGCCTACCTCATGCAGGTTTTTATTTAAATGCTACTTTCTTGGGGCCAGGGGGTGGACAGAATGGGGGCTCCCTGACCACTTTATCTAAAATTATAGCTCCCAGACAGTTCCTATTCCTTTCTCCTGCTTCTCCCTCCTTATCACATACTACGGCTAAATTTACAATCTATTTAACTTCTCTTGTCTAATGTTCGACTTTTCCATTAGAATAGAAGTCATATGAGGGAAAGATTTTTGCATGTTTTGTACACTGCTATATCCTCAGTGTCTAGAACATTTGAAAGAATGACTGGATGGAATCTTGGGAAGTTTCTTGAATTTTACTGGTGTCTCTTCTAGAAAAGTACCTGAAAATAGATGCCATTATCCGAAGCTTACATCTGCTTTTTAGGCATCTCGGTGCTAACTGCTTCAGATATCACCTGAGGGTATTTTTAGATAATGATGATTCTTTTTTATGAAATTCACTTTGAAATACTGCATATGTAAGCCCAAGCTTTTTGTTCTATCTTCTCAGCTTATTTAAGGGTCACATTGTGCTTGTCTCCTCTGTCTTAGAAAAAGGCTTTTATATATATGGGGTAAAATTTAACCCAACTCTTCTACAAATGGTGCTCTAGACTGAGCAAGATTCACAGACTCTTAATATGCTAGGTCTGGGGTAGTGCCTGAGATTTTTTGCATTTCCAGTAAGTTACCAGCTGCTGCTGCTGCTGCTGGTCCTTGGACCACCCTTTCAGAATCATAACATTATTATTATTATTATTTTGAGATGGAGTCTCACTCTGTCACCCAGGTTGGAAGGCAGTGGCATGATCTTGGCTCATTGCAACCTCCGCCTCCTGGGTTCAAGTGATTCTCATACCTCAGCCTCCTGAGTAGCAGAGATTACAGGTGTGCGCCACCATGCCCAGCTAATTTTTGTATTTTTAGTAGAGACGGGGTTTTGCCATGTTGGCCAGGCTGGTCTCCAACTCCTGACCTCAGATGACCCGCCTGCCTCGGCCTCCCAAAGTGCTGGGATTACAGATGTGAGTCATTGTGCCCAGCTAGAACCATTAACTTATATTTGAGGAGCAAGAAGTGGTTTAGCTCTGGTTTTCCGTTTGGAATTTCAGCAAATGTTTGAGACCAGGAGGAAAATTGTAGTTGGAGGACTTAGGGAGCATGGAAAGAGACATCTCACCTCTTGCAGCCCCGACAATGGCACATTATTTGGCTTTTGAGAGCTCAGCAGTTCTAGTTCCATCACCCTCTCAAAGTTCGCAGAAACTTCCTGTAGAAGCTTACCCATGTATTTTCAGAATTAGTATTTGTTATATTTAAATAAGCCCTAACAACTTATGTACACCTTCTTTAGGCCCAGTTGTATCATTATTCAGTTACCATTTCGCTCTGGCGGACAGTTGAAATAATTACATAGAGTTAATGTCGTAAGCATTGTCAAATGTCAGTACTTTTAGTATTTATTTAAGAATTATAGAAAATTTTTGCAATCTACTCATCTGACAAAGGGCTAATATCCAGAACCTACAAAGAACTCAAACAAATTTACAAGAAAAAAACAAACAACCCCATCAAAAAGTGGGCAAAGGATATGAACAGACATTTCTCAAAAGAAGACATTCATACAGCCAACAGACACATGAAAAAATGCTCATCATCACTGGCCATCAGAGAAATGCAAATCAAAACCACAATGAGATACCATCTCACACCAGTTAGAATGGCGATCATTAAAAAGTCAGGAAACAACAGGTGCTGGAGAGGATGTGGAGAAATAGGAACACTTTTACACTGTTGGTGGGATTGTAAACTAGTTCAACCATTATGGAAAACAGTATGGCGATTCCTCAAGGATCTAGAACTAGATGTACCATATGACCCAGCCATCCCATTACTGGGTATATACCCAAAGGATTATAAATTATGCTGCTACAAAGACACATGCACACGTATGTTTATTGCAGCACTATTCACAATAGCAAAGACTTGGAATCAGCCCAAATGTCCATCAGTGACAGACTGGATTAAGAAAATGTGGCACATATACACCATGGAATACTATGCAGCCATAAAAAAGGATGAGTTTGTGTCCTTTGTAGGGACATGGATGCAGCTGGAAACCATCATTCTTAGCAAACTATCACAAGAACAGAAAACCAAACACCGCATGTTCTCACTCATAGGTGGGAACTGAACAATGAGATCACTTGGACTCAGGAAGGGGAACATCACACACCGGGGCCTATCATGGGGAGGGGGGAGGGGGGAGGGATTGCATTGGGAGTTATACCTGATGTAAATGACGAGTTGATGGGTGCAGCACACCAACATGGCACAAGTATACATATGTAACAAACCTGCACGTTATGCACATGTACCCTACAACTTAAAGTATAATAATAATAAATAAATTAAAAAAAAAAAAAAAGAATTATGTTAGTATAAACTAGATCAAACCAAATAGCCAAAAGACAGTTTTAATAGGTGTTTCTTGCTCTTAAATTCAAATATCCGAATTTTAAGCATAGAACTTAGGGAAGATAAATGATAATTATTTTAAAATTATTTGTCTGCAAACATTCAAATTAACAGAAAAGTTACAAGAATGAGTATGATAACCTATAATGTCCATATCCCCTTTACTAAAATTCAACCATTGTTAACATGTTACCCCATTTTGCACTCTTTTTTTCCTCTTTCAACCCTCACCTACACACATATACATGTAGTATTTTTTTCTGAACCATGTGAGAATGAATTGTACATATCCACAGCCCTTTAAACTCATATACTTCAATGTGTATTTTTTCTCCCATTCAAGTACTAATCAGGCTCAACCCTGCTTAGTTTCCAAGATCAGCCAAGATCAAGCATATTCAGGGTGGTATGGCAATAGACTTCAATGTGTATGTCTTAAAAATGAGGATACTCTTGCCCACAACTATAGCACAGATAGCAAGTTTAATAAATTTAACATGGACACGATACTTCTATAATCTACCATTCCTACTGCAGTTTTGTCAATTGACCTACATTTTTTTTCCTTCAGTACAGGCTAACATTTTAATCTACATTGGTTGGAATTTTTGTCTACAGAATATTTAGTGGATTCTTGTCAAACCTGGGGGAAGACCTTTATAGCATTCCACAGGACATTTTTTTTTTTTTTTTTGAGACAGAGTCTCACTCTCACCGAGGCTGTAGTGCAGTGGCGTGATCTCGGCTCACTGCAACCTCTGCCTCCCTGGTTCAAGGGATTCTCCTGCCTCAGCCTCCAGAGTAGCTGGGATTACAGGCACCTGCCAGTGCGCCCGGCTAATTTTTTTATTTTTAGTAGAGACGGGGTTTCAACATCTTGGCCAGGCCGGTCTTGAACTCCTGACCTCGTGATCTGCCTGCCTCAGCCTCCCAAAGTGCTGGGATTACAGCCGTGAGCCACCGCGCCCGGCCTCCACAGGACATTTTATTTTCCCACTTTTGTTCTACATTTTTATTGATAACTTGGAGGAAATTGTTAAATGCATGCCTAACAAATGTATAGATGACACAAAGCTGGAGAGCATATCTAATGTAATGATGTTTGACTCTAAGAACTCAAAACTAATATCATTATTTATGACAGCTATCAAATCCATGTATTGAGACTGATAGCCAATGCACACAGTGAGAAGAGGTGGAGTAAGGAAATGTTTATTGAGGTAACATCGCCATCATGTGGCCTTTTAGAATATTACCCCTTGAATCTTCAACATGTATTTTTGTTTCTCATACTTAAGTGATGTATGGTTCCTTTTTGAAAAAATTAATTTTTTTTTTGAGTTGGAGTCTTGCTCTGTTGCCCAGGCTGGAGTGCAGTGGCATGATCTCAGCTCACTGCAACCTCCGCCTCTCGGGCTCAAGTGATTCTCTTGCCTCAGCCTCCCGAGTAGCTGGGACCACTGGCGCCCACCACCATGCCTGGCTAATTTTTTGTATTTTTAGTAGGGACAGGGTTTCACCATATTGGCCAGGCTGATCTCAAACTCCTGACCTTGTGATCTGGCCACCTCGGCCTCCCAAAGTGCTGGGATTACAGGCCCGAGCCATTGTGCCCAGCCGGTTCCTTTAAAAGAGAAGAAAAATAAAATAAATAAAATAAAATTGGCCTGGCGCAGTGGCTCATGCCTGTAATCCCAGCACTTTGGGAGGCCGAAGCGGGCAGATCAGCTGAGGTCAGGAGTTGAGACCAACATAGTGAAACCCTGTCTCTACTACAAATACAAAATTAGCCTGGTGTGATGGCGCATGCCTGTAATCCCAGCTACTCGGGAGGCTGAGGCAGGAGAATCGCTTGAACCCGGGAGGTGGAGGTTACCGTGAGCCAAGATGGCACCACTGCACTCCAGCCTGGGCAACAAGAGCGAAACTCCTTCTCAAAAAAAAAAAAAAAAAAAAAAAATTTCATGACCATTTAATTTTGACTTAAATTATTTGTATTAAAATATTTCTTAAATGTGGACAAATGTAAAATTTTGTATAAAATTATGTATCTTTAGTATCTAACACACCATAATTTATAGGTATTTGGATATACATGTGCATTGTGAGTCATTCAGTGCTTCCTCTCTTAGCAACTAAATTTAAGTCTGATCCTGGGTTTCTCATAAGTCCTTTCTTTTGAAAGATGCATAGGGTCTGAGTAAGAACTTCACTGGGGATGGCAGTGGAGCTGAATAAGAAAGTGACTACTGCGGCCTGTTTTAAAATAGGCCAGGAATCCTAGCAATCTTCTCAACTTTACTAAGTTCACTGATTATTTTTCCCAACTTTTATTATGAAAAATGTCAAACGAACACAAAAGTTGAAAGAAAGTCATTGAACAATCATATATCTACCATGAAGTTTCAACAATAAGACAGACTCTAAATCAAAACTCAAATTACTACAGTGAAAACAGCCATCCACAAAACTTCACATTATTGACGATATATAATACAAAATGTATGTACAATATCTCCACTTGACAAATGGACTCTTAAGCCATATAAAGAGGACTACTGTTCCCTAATGGATGTGGAGAGAAAAGTGTCTGGTAAAGTGACTGAGGCTCCTGGACTAAGTCCTTGATTTCAGAGACTGTTTCTTTCTTCCTAATTCATTTGCTAATTCTATAGCAAACAGACACTGAAACTCCTTTAAGTGCCATACCCAGGAGCTTTGCTCACAAGTTTGTAGGGTGCTAGTAGAAAGAGCCTAACAAAGCTTAGAGAAACTCTCTAGACTTAATAAGAGTTTCCACATATGTAGATCTTTCTGGATATGGGACTCAGTGTCTTTAAAGGATGGAAATTCTCACTGGAAAGCAGATGCCCTGATAGACACCCAAAACCTTCAAGCTCCTTATGTCTTCTTCATTGTGGAACTGGAGGTCTGGAAAGAGTGGCTGCTATAAAAGGAAACACTATATTATATTGTCAGATTGAAATTAAATAGAAAAATTTTGTCTATGCATAATAGATCATTTTAAGAGCTACTGTGTTGTTCTCCAAATAGTAATCAGAAATCCGTATTCCACTCTTGAGAAAATGAGCTTTGCTGACACTGTTATAGGTTCTTCGAAGTTCAGATTACTATGAGCTCTGGATTTATAGCAAGTCCTCTGGTGTAAAATGAACTGGTTACAATCCCTGCCATACAAAGCTTCTGTCTTCACATGGCCCCATTCTCTGTGTATATCTGTGTGTCTGCTCCTTTTTATAAGGATACTAGTCATTGGATTTAGGGCTCATGCTACTCCAGTATGGCCTCATTTTAACTAATTGCATCTGCAAAGACCCCCCCCTCCTTTTTTTTTTTTTGAGACAGGGTCTCACTCTACTATCTAGGCTAGAGCGCAGTGGTGCAATCTCGGCTCACTGCAACCTCTGCCTCCCACATTCAAGTGATCTGCTACCTCAGCCTCCCAAGTAGCTGGGACTATAGGTGTGTGCCACCATGCCTGGCTAAAAAATAGAGACAGAGTTTTGCCATGTTGGCCAGGCTGGTCTTGAACTCCTGGCCTCAAGTGATCCGCCCGCCTCAGCCTCCCAAAGTTGCTGGGATTACAGGTGTGAGCTACTGTACCCGACCCACAGACCCCATTTCTGAATAAGGTCATATTCTGAAGTTTCAAGTGGACATGAATTTTGAGGACATTATTCAACTCACTGTAAGTATGAAACCCCTATACAAACAGGTGACTGACCCCAGCTTGGAGTTTTTAATGGGGTTATAAAGGATCATATAAAGGTTGAAAGTTGGTGGTAAAGAGAGAAGGTAGCTGTTAAGTTTGATCCCCTATCCTCCGTGAAGACACGGAGATGATGTTAGGAGTGCAAACGGTTTATTGGGGAGCAAGATTTGTGCAAGGAAAAAGGAAGTAGTTATGCCAGGGAGACCATCAGACCATGATGAAAACCTAGCAACGTCTCTGTCACCCCATGGCGGGCTCCAGAGCAGAGAGTACTGCAAAGCAGAGTTCTTGTTGGGCAGCAGTCGTTAGGCACTTGTTCAGTTGTTGGCTGGGGCCAACCCAGCTCAGCTCAAAAGCTGACAGGGACTTGAAGGAATTAACAGATGGAGGCTGTCAGCTAATCAGCTAAGCACTCACCATGCAGCTGGGCAGAGCTCCTCTTTTTTGTTTGTTTGTTTTTTGGTTTTTTGAGAGACACAGTTTCATTGGAGTTTCCAGGCTGGAGTGCAGTGGCGTGATCTTGGCTCACTGCAACCTCCACCTCTCGGGTTCAAGTGATTCTCCTGCCTCAGCCTACCAAGTAGTTAGGATTACAGGCGTGTGCCGCCATGCCTGGCTAATTTTTGTATTTTTGTTAGAGACAGGGTTTCACCATGTTGGCCAGGCTGGTCTTGAACTCCTGACCTCAGGTGATCCACCCGCCTCGGTCTCTCAAAGTGCTGGGATTACAGCCATGAGCCACAGCACTCAGCCAACTGGGCAGGGCTCTTGAAGGGGGGTTCTGAGCAGTTCATCTCCATGTCTGCCCCAAAAGGTGTTTTAGTTTACAGAGAATGATATGTACGCACACACAAAGCAAGTTGTGTACTGAAAAAAGCAAACAAATGAACTTAATCCCACATAAACTATGACGGTGTCATGTTGTTATGTATTCTGAAGGCATGTAACATAGAATGGTTGCCCAGAATTCGTCTATGAGCCAGAGAGTTTTTGTTGGAAAAGACTACATCACTTGGACTCTCTTGCCCATTTTAGGATTTTGTTTTTGTATTTTACTGTTGATTTTCTTTCATCTTCCCATTAAGGCTCTGGAGAAAAATCAGCAGTGGCTCGTGTATGATCAGCAGCGGGAAGTCTATGTAAAAGGACTTTTAGCAAAAATCTTTGAGTTGGAAAAGAAAACGGAAACAGCTGCTCATTCACTCCCACAGCAGACAAAAAAGCCTGAATCAGAAGGTACTGACTGGTATAAAAATGTTCTCTTGGGACAGGCCTGACATTTTCCAAAAGGAGTGATTCATCAAATTTAGATTTTTATAGATATGTGTTAGAAAGTAAAATAAGAGCAAGTCTTGTAGCCCTGAAGTAAGAAATACCATTTTCGCAAGTTTTATTTCCTAACGTTTTCAGATCAAAAGAAAGTACCGACACAGGCTAACGGGTGATCTTTGGCAGTTCTGAAGTCACATTCAGTTTTCTCTACCCATGAATGTCCTTCCCCTTCTTCAAATTCCTTCTCCAGCTTTTACTTCCCCCAGAGTTGGCCTTGTCACAGTTCTCTTTTCACTTTGCTTCCCTTCAGCACTTATTCATATCAACCCCAGGAGAAAGAATGCCTTTTATAGATGATCCTTAAATCATTTGAACTTCAGGTATAGAATTGAGATGAAATTTCTTATTCACAATGCTCTCTTTTTGCCAAGTGCTTTGCAGTTTCCCTTACATAGATCTCAGTGGAGTTTCCGAGCAACCCTAAGAGGCGGGGCAGGAAAGGTCAGTATTTTCATTTTACAAATGAAGAAATAGGTTTAGCAATTCTAGATGACAAGCTAAGAAAAAAAAATGAGAAACTCCATGCAAAGCTCTCCTTAAAAGACTGACAGCTTGGAGGGGACCAAAGCCTTGAATTTTATACAGAAGTCTAAAGAAAGGGGAACAAGACTCATAAGACTGGAGAATCATATTTGAATATTTAAAACAAAGCTGATGCTAAAAAGAAACTATAAATGTCTCTGGAGGCACTTCAAAGCTGTCAGCCCTAATGGTACAAAGTTGCTTCTGTAAAATATGTGTTTATATAAAAGCAGGATTTTAGTTATGGGCTAAGTCTAATTTCTTTTCTTTGGTAATACAGTTCTCTCTCTCTCTCTCTCTCTCTCTCTCTCTCTCTCTCTCTTTCTCTCTTTCTCTGTGTGTCTGTTTTATCAAAGCCATATAAGCACTTGTTAGAATAATGTAATAGTTAAGAAGGGCCTTGCCCTGTCTTTCCCATCCTAATCCCCGTTTCTTCCTCCCATCAGGGCAACTGCTCTTAATATTTCTATTTTTAATTTTGATAGTTATCTCCATATATAGATAATGAGCTTGTATTCCTATTTGTTGATTGAACTTCTTTAGACTTTCCCTCCCTACAGAATAGATGTTACTGTTTTTAGTTCTTCTATTTGTGAGTTTTATAACTTCAACGAATATACCTGAACTTAAACTTTATTTCATCAAATATCAACAACAGCCCCTATCTCTTGACTCTTCATGTTGTAAACTAAGTAAATAGTGTGATTCATTTAGATGTTTGATGTTTCACTTCTCAGGAATATTATTTATTTTATAAAATGAGTTGTGCCATAATGTTGTTTGTCATAGGTTATCTTCAAGAAGAGAAGCAGAAATGTTACAACGATCTCTTGGAAAGTGCAAAAAAAGATCTTGAGGTTGAACGACAAACCATTACTCAGCTGAGTTTTGAGCTGAGTGAATTTCGAAGAAAATATGAAGAAACCCAAAAAGAAGTTCACGATTTAAATCAGCTGTTGTATTCACAAAGAAAGGCAGATGTGCAACATCTGGAAGATGATAGGCATAAAACAGAGAAGATACAGAGACTCAGGGAAGAGAATGATATTGCTAGGGGAAAACTTGAAGAAGAGAAGAAGAGATCCGAAGAGCTCTTATCTCAGGTAAGCTTAACTGGATCCATAATTCAGAGTGTTCACTGAACACTTTCTAAGTGTCAGGGACTATATAACCACTAGAGAACCGGCTAGGGGCAAAACAAGTTCCTGCCCCTCATGGGAGTTTATATTCCAGAACAGAAACAGACCATAAACAATAAATAAGGAAACTAAAGAAAACGCAGCAAGGTGACGTGACAAAGGGAAATTGGGGACCAGTGGAGGCCTCTCTGAGGAGATGGCATTTGGACAGAGAAAGAAAATTCTCATGATGAAGAGAAGGACCCAGTGAAGTGGGTGACTTCCTCTCAACGGAGGAAATTATACACACAAAGGCTCTGGGTGAGGAGGAGGTCAGTACATGTGAGAAGCCAAAAGAAGACGTGAAGTAATGAGAGGAATCAAGGCTGATTCCTAGACTGGCATCTTAATGGTGATGATATGTACTCAAGTGAATTCACATGGCATCTTCCATGTTCTTGTTATGCTCATAGCCTTATGCTACAGTATCTTAATAATGTTGAAGTTGCTACGTTAGGATTATTGGAATTGAACACTACTTTGATGGAACTCTAATTTAGATTTTGCTTGTCAGCCTGGAATCATGGAAAGAACATTATTTGGAATCCATGCCTAGTCTGTAGTCCAGGATATATGGCCTTAGGCAAATCACCCAACTTCTCTGACTACTCACTGGTTATTCACTTGTCAAATTAGTAATAACCTCTGCTTGCCTTACAGGGCTTTGGCGAGGGTGAGTTGAGAGAAGGTAAAAGTGCTTTGTAAACTAAGCAAGGAAAATGCTAGTTATTGCCCCTATTTTAATAGTAATTTTTAACAGTCCTACAAAAGTTGAGAGTGCTGGTAATGGGACAGTAACAAGTCCATCTATAACATTTGCCACCTTAGTCTTTTTTTTTTTTTTTTCCCGAGACAGGGTCTTGCTCTGTCACCCAGGCTGGAGTGCAATAGCACAATCTCAGCTGACTGCAACCTCCACCTCCTGTGTTCAAGCGATTCTTGTGCCTTAGCCTCCCGAGTAGCTGGAATTACAGGCATCCACCACCACGGCTGGCCAATTTTTTGTATTTTTAGTAGAGATGGGGTTTCGCCATGTTGGCCAGGCTGGTCTCAAACTCCTGACCTCACGTGATCCACCTGCCATGGCCTCCCAAAGTGCTGGGATTACAGGTGCAAGTCACCGGGCCCGGCCTGCCATCTTAGTCTTTACCACTCACATTTCTGTCTACAGGCATGAGCAGTGATACTAGGGAGAGATTAAGTGCACTGATTAAATTTTGCTCCAACTCTGGCTAACGGCCCAGCACTGCCACCCATGTTATCCTACTCAGAAATGTCAGAACCTCCAAGAAAGGGGGTGTGGCCGCTGCAGAGTTCAGTGCTGTTGATCAGCATTCAGTCTGTGTGCCTCAGGGAACTCACGGCAGGGGTAGTGTACTGCTTAGCTGCTGGCCTAGATAACCATCAGATGGCCAGCTGGAATGATTCACCCCCAACTAGCAGGTGTTGTCCTGGTTAGAGATGTGAGACTTGTGATGTGAGCTTTTCATGCATCCCAGGTCATGCCGGAAAAGGTCGGATGTGACAACATTGGTTCTCTTTACATCCTACAGGTCCAGTTTCTTTACACAACTCTGCTAAAGCAGCGAGAAGAACAAACAAGGGTAGCTCTGTTGGAACAACAGGTACTCATTGGGGTTGCTCCTAAATTCAATTCTGCCTGTTAGAAAATGCAGTTTTTCCTCATGTTTACGCTGTTGTATGGAGAAGCATTTGAAAGTTGTGAAAAGTGTCTTTAAAATACTTCAATAAAAGTATTTTTTCTTCAATATAAAAGATATTTCAAGAGACTCTGCTAGCCACTTATTCCTGTTACTGTCCTTAGGCTAAACAGATTCTTGAGGTGTGATGGCAATTTTCTTGACAGGTAGATGTTGGCCTTGGCAAATTTTGCTCTTCCCCAGTGGCTGTAGTTCCTAGCCTAACAATATCTCGTAATTAGGGCTACCTTATAACTTCAAGCAGAACTTGGAGAGACACCATTTAGTCTCAGAATGTACTATAAATGGTGTAAAGCTGAGATTTGGTATATTCCAAACCAGGGAATAGCTATCTCTTTCCCTTCTCCTTCTTCCCCCTTAAAAAAAGGTGGATAGGGAGGAGTCATTCTAATCAACAACTTCTTAAGCTGCTCTTCCCTCACCTATACCTCAGCATTGGCTTTGCTCCTTGGATAAACCAAATCCTCAGCCATAAGCTGCCTCGTTCATCAACATGTCATGGTGCTCAGGTGAATTCTTGCTACACTAGTACAATAAATATTTTCTTCTTGTGCTAATAAAAAAATGTGAGCATCCAGTCAAGAGAACTAGACAGTCTATATCAGCTGTAATGGTCTTGTCCTGGGCCTTTTCCAGATGCAGGCATGTACTTTAGACTTTGAAAATGAAAAACTCGACCGTCAACATATGCAGCATCAATTGCATATAATTCTTAAGGAGCTCCGAAAAGCAAGAAATCAAATAACACAGTTGGAATCCTTGGTGAGTCTGGAATGATTAAACTACAGTTTGTCTTCGTCTTCCCATTTATATGACAAATCAGTTTCGAACTTAGAAGGATACAGCTTACCAAACAGCTAGATGTATCTCAAATCAGTAGGCAGAGCCCCTGCCTCATTTGAAGCAACTGCCCTTCGAGCATCAATTCAGAGGACCGGAAAGAGGGACATGATCACATCTGGAATCATTCCCCCAATACCCCAGCTGCTGTGATGCTAGAGGCACTAAGTAGTGCCTGAGCTGGGGGCGAAAGGGTAGAATAGAGGGTAGTCACAGAATCCTGAACTGAAATTGTGTTTATCTATTAAAAAAGAAAGGCTGGGCATGGTGGCTCATACCTCTAATCCCAGCACTTTGGGAGGCCAAGGCAGGCAGATCACGAGGTCAGGAATTGGAGACCAACCTGAGCAACATGGTAAAACCCTGTCTCTACTAAAAACATAAAATATTAGCTGGCCATGGTGGCACACGCCTGTAACCTCAGCTACTTGGGAGGCCAAGGCAGGAGAATCACTTGAACTCGGGAGGCAGAGGTTGCAGTGAGCCAAGACTGTGCCACTGCACTCCAGCCTGGGCAGCAGAGCAAGACTGTCTCAAAAAAGAAAAAAAAAAAAAATGCTGTTTTTAGGGATAATGGACTATTACTGTTCATATGCTTTTTAGATGTATTATGAGGTTTGTGTGACTCACTCTGAAAACATAATCTTTTAAAACATGAACCTTTTAAATAATATTATTTCTATGAGGAAATGGTTTTTCACTTACTTATTCTCACCTTACTAATAAGCTTCTGGACAAACTTGTTGGGGGTCTGCGTTTGAATATATGTCTGTCCCACTAGTACATATTTTAAATTTCATTCATACTTGGAGACGGTGAAATGTTACAAATAGGATTCCTCAGTTTTCAAAGGAGGAAAAAAAGCAATGTAAAAATAATAATCATTTGTAACTTCTGTATGAATAAAAGAAAGAAAGTATATTTTTGGCTCTGTTCTTAAGTGTATCATTGATTTTACCTATTTATAATATTTGAAATAAAAATTTATAATTCATTTTTGTTATTGACCATTCAAAATGTAGGGAGCAGAGGGTATGCAAAAGAATTTGTAATTTTCCTATACTTTGTTCCTGCTGGTCACCCTCTTCACTGTGCTGTAAAATACTCATTTTTAACTACTCCAAGTTCTTAGGAAAAAAACACGAAAAAGTAAAGTCTCAAAGGTATGATACAATATCTTAGTCATTTCTGTGTATAAGCTGTTTGAGCTCCTAAAATTCCTTGCTGCCTTTAGTTTCCATATAGTACTTTATTGCTGAGGTTGCCTCTGTTTTACAAAACTAGCAAATTTAATCAGCCTTGTATCTAGACCTACCTAATATTTGACTCTGTGTCCTAATAAAACATATTCATATACACACCCAACTCCAATACTTCTGGGTAATTTGGGTAATTACAGTAGTTATCTGGGTAAATTCACAACTACCTCCTATATTGTCTCCATAATACTGAGGAGCTGAAATTCAAAAGAAAATCTGTCTACAGTGCTGAAGCAGCTAGAATACCTATAGAACAGTTAACATTTCTGAACAGGCTGGGTATGGTGGCTCACGCCTGTAATCCCAACACTTTGGCAGGCTGAGGTGGGCAGATCACTTGAGCTTAGGAGTTTGAGACGAGCCTGGGCAACATAGAATTAATTTTTTGCAGAATTTTCTATTTCTACAAAAAACAGAAAAATTATCTGGACATGGTGACATGTGCCTATAATCCCAGCTACTTAGGAGGCTGAGGTGCGAGGATTGCTCGAGCCTGGGAGGTCGAGGCTGCAGTGAGCTGTGTTTGTGCCACTACACTCCAGCCTGGGTGACAGAGTGAGACTCTCAAAAAACGGAAAAAAGCTGAACAATGGGCCTTATTTACAAATGCTATTATTTGAAACTTGTTTTTCAGAAACAGCTTCATGAGTTTGCCATCACAGAGCCGTTAGTCACTTTCCAAGGAGAGACTGAAAAGAGAGAAAAAGTTGCCGCCTCGCCAAAAAGTCCCACTGCTGCACTCAATGAAAGCCTGGTGGAATGTCCCAAGTGCAATATACAGTACCCAGCCACCGAGCATCGCGATCTGCTTGTCCATGTGGAGTACTGTTCAAAGTAGCAAAATAAGTATTTGTTTTTATATCAAAAGATTCAATACTGTATTTTCTGTTAGCTTGTGGGCATTTGGAATTATATATTTCACATTTTGCATAAAACTGCCTATCTACCTTTGACACCCTGGCATGCTAGTGAATCATGTACCTTTTAGGCTGCTGTGCATTGTTCTTGGCAGTGATACCTCCCTGACATGGTTCATCATCAGGCTGCAATGACAGAATGTGGTGAGCAGCATCTACTGAGACTACTAACATTTTGCACTGTTAAAATACTTGGTGAGGAAAAGATAGCTCAGGTTATTGCTAATGGGTTAATGCACCAGCAAGCAAAATATCTTATGTTTTGGGGATTTTGAAAAATCAAAGATAATTAACCAAGGATCTTAACTGTGTTAGCATTTTTTATCCAAGCACTTAGAAAACCTACAATCCCAATTTTGATGTCCATTGTTAAGAGGTGGTGATAGATACTATTTTTTCTCATATTGTAGAGCGGTTACTAGAAAAGTCGGGGATTTTCTTGATCTTTGTTGCTGCTTACCATTGAAACTAAACCCAGCTGTGTTCCCCAACTCTGTTCTGCGCACAAAACAGGATCTGTTTGAGGCATACTCTTAAGCAGCCACACACAATGTTTTCTGTCATACTATCTGGCACTAACTGTAACTTGAATTACATTGGCACATGCTGGTTAGCTAAAATTGTTAAAATAAATTTTAATAAACCCATCTAGGCCTCTCATTTGATGTACCGTATTTTATTTATTTTTGGCATTCTTAAAGCTGGGCAATGTAATGATCAGATCTTTGTTTATCTGAATAGATATCTTTATACATGCTATTTGTAAACCAAAAACTTTTAAATTTCTTCAGGTTTTCTAACATGCTTACCACTGGGCTACTGTAAATGAGAAAAGAATAAAATTATTTAATGTTTCAATATGTCTAGTGTATTCGTGTTATATTCTAAGATTCTTTTTTGAAAAAAACAAATTTATTGGCCATAATCAAAATTTAAAATTTTCACAATAAAAAATTCAAGACTTTTATAATTCAAAGCACATTCTCCAAAAAGTGAAAATACAACCAATAGAAAGAGAAAAAATATTTTCAAACCATGTATCTGATAAGGGTCTAGTATCCAGAATATATAAAGCACCATTACAACTCAATAAATAGATATTCTAAGATTTTTACCCCCAAGGACTTATCAGGGGTTACAGATTAACACTCAGTGTAAGATGATAAGGCAGTTAAGGATACATCAGAACCAAAAACTATGTGAAGGAGTTAGAAGGAGTAGATGCTTTCAGGCATCTTTCTTGAATAGATAACAACTCTTTATCAATAAATGTGAATTTCAGTTATTTGTTATAGAGGCAAAACAATAAGCATGCCAAATTATATAGGGTTTTTTTTTTTTCCTAACCGTAGAAATTATACAGATCTGTTTATGGAAATAAAATTTTGCCATTACTGTTAATCCCAGGCTCACAAGATCTTCAACTACAGTTAAACAAAAGATATATAAATATTCAGCCACATAGTTCTTATTCTGATCCACAATGTTATAGCAAAGACCATAGTATTAAAGCAAAAATATATGCCATAAGGAAGTTGCTCCCCTTTAAAGCATTACCTCTAGTTTATAGATGTGGAAAATGTCTTGGTCATCCAGTAAGCAGTGGAGTCAAGGAGAACCCAGGCCTTTGGTCCATGCCTGTATGGAACAAGAGATGCGGTCTCATGGGATAACTGGCCAGGACATAAACCGTAATAGAAGCACCAGCCTGATGACCTCTGAAGATTCCCAGAGACACAGGGTGATCTGGAGTTTGTTTCAGGACTCTTGTACTTTCTGTGTTTCACTGGAGGGCTGTACTTAGCTTTCCCTGCTCACTTTAGCCACCTACATCTGGGCGCCAATATCAAAAATATACTTTGGAAAAATTGGGCAGGCCTCTTGAGCCCTGCTACTGTAGAGGGGGAATTTATATATTTCCGAATAGTAGATGATTTAGAGCAGGAAGGATTCGACTTTCCTGGCTCGTGTTACCAAAGCAAGGATCAATAAAAGGCATCTCCAAGACCTGAAAATCTTCAAGGTTCTCATAATTAAAGGCTTCCCCCGCCCCCCCTTCACTGTTGGCAGATAACCACTTACCCTTGGGTGTGTTTTGTTCTGGGGGACTATAAACTGTACCAGAAACCATGCTAGATACTTTATCTACTTATTAGCTCTTTCTTGCAACTCTAGGAAGTAAAATGCTAGCACCAGCACCATATTTCACATGAGAAAACTAAGGCTTGCAGAGATTGAACAATTTGCCCAAGGTCACCACTAATAAGTAGTAAAGAAAGGATATAAACTCAGCTCAGTGTGTTCCAGAGTTCATCTCTCTCCATTGTACAGTTACATTCCCAACCAACATGCTGGGGCTGCCATGCCAGGATTACTCCACTCTGTTGCTTTTTGTTAAAAAATTACTTTACGTATTTTATTAAACAACAATGAATTTTGACAGATGTGTATATATATATCATTGTCATCATCAGCCAAATAAAGTTATAGACTATTTCTACCAACATTTCTGAAAGTTTCTTTAATTACTTCTAATCCAGAATCCCCTCCTCCCAGAGGCAGTCTAATTTATTTTTATTTTTATTTATGTATTTATTTTTAGAGACAGGGTCCCCTCTCTCACCCAGGCTGGAGTGCAGTGATGCAGTCATAGCTAACTGCAGTCTTAAACTCCTGGGCTCAAGTGATCTTCCTGCCTCAGCCTCCCAAGTACTAGCACTGCAAGCGCATGCCACCATGCCCTGCTAATATTTTTAATTTTTTGTAGAGACATAGTCTCATTGTGTTGCCTAGTCTGGTCTCAAACTCCTGGGCAAATGCAAGTCTTCTGCCTTGGCCTCCCAAATTGTTGGGATTACAGGTGTGAGTCACCGCACCTGGCCCTATTTATCTTAATACATACTAAATTAAGTAATAACTATACTAATTAACTAAATTACTAAATGCCACAATAAATTAACAAAATTAATAAGACTAATGGTGGAGTGTTATTGTGTCTTGAAATCAGGGTAAGTCCCCCAACTTTATTCTTCAAGAGTGTCTTGACTAATATAGGACATTTCCATTTTCATATACATTTTAAAATCAGCTTGTCAATTTTTACAAAAGTTTCCTGGAATTTCCACTGGGATAGCATATATCTATAGACCAATTTCTCAAAAATTGACATCTGCACAATCCAGGAACATGGTGTGCTTCTTCATTTATTTAGTTCCTTTTTAACGGTTGTCAGCAACATTTTATAGCTTTCAGTGAATAGAGCTTAGCCTTTTATTAAATTTATTCTTAGCAATCTGAGTTTTATGCTATTATAAATGGCCTTTTAAAAATTTATTTTCTGGCCAGGCTCATGCCTATAATCCCAGCACTTTGGGAGGCCGAGTGGATGGATCACCTGTGGTCAGGAGTTCGAGACCAGCCTGGGCAACATGGTGAAACCCCGTCTCTACAGAAAATACAAAAATTAGCCAGGAATGGTGGCGTGCACCTGTAATCCTAGCTACTGGAAAGCCTGAGGCATGAGAATCACTTGAACCCAGGAAGTAGAAGTTGCAGTGAGCCAAGATCATGCCACTGGACTCCAGCCTGGGCAACAGAGTGAGACTGTGTCTCAAAAAAAAAAAAAATTCTAATTGTTTGTTTCTAGGTTTGGAAATACAATTGATTTTTGTATATTGACCTAGTAGCATCCTGGAATCTTATTAATTAATTAATTAATTTTAGTATTTTCACCTCTCTGAATTCAAATAGTGTATTTTACAGTTCTAGAACAGTGCTGTCCAATGGAAATATGCAAGCCTCATGTAATTTTGTTTTCCAGTAGCCACATTAAAAAACAGTAAAATAGGCAAGGCATGGTGGCTCACTCCTGTAATCCCAGTACTTTGGGAGGCCAAAGCAGACAGATCTCTTGAGCCCAGGAGTTTGAGACCAGCCTGGGCAACATGGAGAAACTCTTGTTTGTACCAAAAAAAAAAAAAAAAATTGGGCATGATGGTGCATGCCTGTAGTCCCAGCTACTCAGGGGGCTAAGGTGAGAGGATCACTTGAGCCCAGGAACTGGAAATTGCAGTGAGTCAAGATCACGCCACTGCACTCCAGCCTGCGTGACAAAATGACACCGTCTCAAAAAAAAAAAAAAAAAAGTAAAATAACAACAACAAAAGTAGTAAAATAGGCCAGGTGCAGTGGCTCATACCTGTAATCCCAGCACTTTGGGAGGCCAAGGGAGTAGGATCGCTTGAAGCTAGGAGTTCGAGACCAGTCTGGGCAGCAAGGAGACCCCTCCATCTCTACAAAAAATAAAAAAGTAAAATAATTGGTGTAATTTTAATAAGATATTTCATTTAACTATACATATCCCAAATATTATTGCTTAACATATAATCAACATAAAAACTATTAATGAGCTATTTTATACTAAATCTTTGAAATTCAGTATTTCAAAATTACTGCACATCCCAATTTGGACTAACCACACTTGAAATGCTCAATAGCCACATTGTGGCTGTTGTGGCTAGGGGCTACTACGTTGGATAGCATGGATCTAGGATCTCTATTCTTTTACTAGAGTTCCCATTTCTCTACTGAGTTCTCTATTCACCCATTCTGTCCATTTTTCCTGTAAATTATTTAGCATATTCGTAGCAACTTAAAACAGTTATTATAGATGCTAATTCCAACATCTAGGTCATCTGTGTGTCACTTTTATTGGCTAATTTTTCTCATTATGGGTCATATTTTTCTGTTTCTATATATGTCTATTAAATTTTTTATTATAGGAATGACATTGTAGATGATACATTACAGAAATTCTGGATTATTTTCCTTTTGAGAATATACAGTTGTGTTCTTGGAAACTGAAACTGCCACATTTGTTTAGGCTCTATTTCACCATGCACTGTGAGGACTAGATAATTCTCATGGGGGAAAGCCAGCTAAAGATAGAACTCATTTTGCTTCCCTTCTTTCAAGAGCCATGGCCATTCCAGTGTCTGCCTACCTTTGGTTGTTCTTCATTGCCATCAACCAACAGTTGTTTTTTATATTTTGTCCAGCGTTTATAGCTGTTATTGAATAGTGGGTTGGTCTGATAAAAGCTACACTGTCATTACCAGAACAGGAACCATCTACTGGTTTTGGTATTTTTTGTTGTTTTGTTTTTATTTTTTATTTATTTATTTATTTTTCTTAAGAAGTCTGCTGTAGTTGAGCAGGAATTTATGCTAGGAGCCACATTCTGTGTGTGCATGTCCAGCCCTCAGCAAATGCACAAACTTGTGATTCCTTGGTGACTTTAATATCAGCAAACGTAATTCTCATCATCAGACAGAAGGCAGATGGAGGTAAATGGAGAAGGGAGGGAAAGATAGATGGCTTACAGGATCCATTGCTTTCACCAAGCCCTTAATATTTTAAGGGAACAGATGATAGAAAAATACATTCAAAGAAGAGAACTTCATGGGGAAAACTAAAACCTCTGAGGTTCCCACTATGTGCTAATTTTGTGGTTACATGTTACTTCATCAAGGGCCACAGCTAGCCACTTGGATTTTTTTGTGTGTGTTTTCTTTGAGATGGAGTTTCACTCTTGTTGCCCAGGCTGGAGTGCAATGGTGCGATCTCGGCTTACCACAACCTCTACCTCCCAAGTTCAATCTCCTGTCTCAGCCTCCTGAGTAGCTGGGATTACAGGCATGCACCACCATGCCCGGCTAATTTTGTATTTTTATTAGAGACAGGGTTTCTCCATGTTGGTCAAGTTGGTCTCGTACTCCTGACCTCAGGTGATCCACCCGCCTCAGCCTCCCAAAGTGCTGGGGCTATAGGTGTGAGCCACTGCACCTGGCCCAGCTAGCCACTTTGACAGGCAAGAAAACTCAAGCAAAACCCCCACTAGCATTAACAAAACAACAACAAAAAGACATTCCTGGGTTTCCAACCCAAGTCCATGGTCAAAGCCCATCTTCTTCCCACCATGCCAGAAAACCCCTTACGTATTGTCCAAACTCAATAACCTTGAGTGAAGTGTGTAAAGTGAAATAACCTTAAATGAGCCTTAATAAAACCTTAACTAGAGTAATAGAATTTTTCTTGGGTTACAGAGAAAAACGGAAAATACCAACTAGTCTCTTGCACCCCTCTGATCTGAGAAGGCCTGCCTTGTTCAACCCTTCCACCTGTTACCTGGAGATTCCCACTATGCCAGTTCTCCAACATCTTTACTTTCATTCTTCAAACATTTATTAAATGCAAAGCTCTGGGCTCAGTATTAGTGATAAGTGGTAATAAAATGCAGCTCAATCTTCACAGTCTAGCAGAAGAGACCAACATCTAAACAGGTAAGTATAATACATTGTAGAAACTGCTATAATCAAAGTACACATAGGGTAGAGGAGTTTATTTAAACTCTGGTTTATTCTAACAAAGATCAAAGATCTGATTCTTCAAAGATACAAATTTTAGACTAACATAGAATAAAAAATAAGTAGGAAAAAGACACTTCTAAGAAAGGAAAATGGAGTCACTTATAAGGGTAGCTCCCCAGGCAGGCCATGGAGTTTCCAAGACAGCCATGAGTCTGGTGCTGAGCTTTGCAGATGGTGGCACAAAGAAACCATCCTGGTTGCTTCCAAGATGGCCGAATAGGAATAGCTCTGGTCTGTAGCTCCCAGCAAGACCGAAGCAGAAGACGGGTGATTTCTGCATTTCCAACTGAGGTACCTGGTTCATCTCACTGGGACTGGTTGGACAGTGGTTGCAGCCCAGGGAGGGCTAGCCGAAACAGGGCGGGGTGTTGCCTCACCCGGGAAGTGCAAGGGGTCGGGGGATTCCCCTTTCCTAGCCAAGGGAAGCCATGAGAGACTGGACCTGGAGAAGCAGTACACTCCTGCCCAAATACTATGCTTTTCCTAAGGTCTTCACAATTGGCAGACCAGGAGATCCCCTCCCATGCCTGGCTCAGCGGGTCCCATGCCCACAGAACCTTGCTCACTGCTAGTGCAGCAGTCTGAGATTGACCTGGGATGCTGGAGCTTGGTTGAGGGAGGGGTGTCCGCCATTGCTGATGCTTGAGTAGGCCGTTCTATGCTCACAATGTAAACAAAGAGCAGGGGAGCTCGAACTGGGTGGAGTGCCCCCGCAGCTCAGCAAGGCCTACTACCTCTCTAGATTCCACTTATGGGGGCAGGGCATATCTGAACAAAAGGCAGCGGACAGCTTCTCCAGACTTAAACGTCCCTGCCTGACAGCTCTGAGGACCAAGCACAGCGTTCGAGCTCTGATAACAAACAGATTGCCTCCTCAAATGGGTCCCTGACCCCCGGGTAGCCTGACTGGGAGACACCTCATAGTAGGGGCTGACAGACACCTCATGCAGGTGAGTGCCCCTCTGGGACGAAGCTTCCAGAGGAAGGATCAGGCAGCAATATTTGCTGTTCTGCAGCTTCTGCTGGTGATACCCAGGAAAACAGGGTCTGGAGAGGACCTCCAGTAAACTCCAACAGACCTGCATCTGAGGGACCTGTTAGAAGGAAAACTAACAAACAGAAAGGAATAGCATCAATATCAACAAAAGGGACATCCACACCAAAACCCCATCTGTAGGTAACCAACATCAAAGACCAAAGGTAGATAAAACCACAAAGATGGGGAGAAACCAGAGCAGAAAGGCTGAAAATTCCAAAAACCAGAATGCCTCTTCTCCAAAGAAACACAACTCCTCACCAGCAAGGGAACCAAACTGGATGGAGAATGAGTTTGACGAGTTGACAGAAGTAGGCTTCAGAAGGTCAGTAATAACAAACTTCTCCGAGCTAAAGGAGCATGTTCTAACCCATCGCAAGGAAGCTAACAACCTTGAAAAAAGGTTGGATGAATGGCTAACTGGAATAAACAGTGTAGAGAAGAGCTTAAATGACCTGATGGAGCTGAAAACCACAGTATGAGAACTTCGTGACGCATACACAAGCTTCAATAGCCAATTCAATCAAGCAGAAGAAAGGATATCAGTGATTGAAGATCAAATTAATGAGATAAAGCAAGAAGACAAGCTCAGAGAAAAAAGAGTGAAAAGAAACGAACAAAGCCTCCTGAAATATGGGACTATGTGAAAAGACCAAACCTACGTTTGATTGGTGTACCTGAAGGTGACGGGGAGAATGGAACCAATTTAGAAAACACTCGTCAGGATATTATCCAGGAGAACTTCCCCAACCTAGCAAGGCAGGCCAACATTCAAATTCAGGAAATACAGAGAACACCACAAAGATACTCCTCGAGAAAAGCAACCCCAACACACATAATTGTCAGATTCACCAAGGTTGAAATGAAGGAAAAAATGTTAAGGGCAGCCAGAGAGAAAGGTCAGGTTACCCACAAAGGGAAGCCCATCAGACTAACAGTGGATCTCTCTGCAGAAACTCTAAAAGCCAGAAGAGAGTGGGGGCCAATATTCAACATTCTTTTTTTTTTTTTTTTTCCTTGAGACGGAGTTTCATTCTTGTTGTCCAGGCTGGAGTGCAATGGCGCAATCTCGGCCCACTACAACCTCCACCTCCTGGGCTCAAGCAGTTCTCCTGCTTCAGCCTCCCGAGTAGTTGGGATTACAGGCATGTGCCACCATGCCCAGCTAATTTTGTATTTTTAGTAGAGACAGGGTTTCTCCATGTTGGACAGGCTGGTCTTGAACTCCCGACCTCAGGTGATCCACCTGCCTCAGCCTCCCAAAGTGCTGGGATTACAGGCATGAATCACTGCGCCCAGTCTCAACATTCTTAAAAGAATTTTCAACCCAGAATTTCATATCCAGCCAAACTAAGTTTCATAAGTGAAGGAGAAATAAAATCCTTTACAGACAAGCAAATGCTGAGAGATCTTGTCACCACCAGCCCTGCCTTACAAGAGCTCCTGAAGGAAGCACTAAACATGGAAAGGAACAACCGGGACCAGCCACTGCAAAAACACACCAAATTGTAAAGACCATTGATGCGAGGAAGAAGCTGCATCAATTAACGGGCGAAATAACCAGCAAGCATTATAATGACAGATTCAAATTCAAACATAACAATATTAACCTTAAATGTAAATGAGCTAAATGTTCCTATTAAAAGGATAAAGAGTCAAGACCCAGCCAGGTGTGGTGGCTCACACCTGTAATCCCAGCGCTTTGGGAGGCCAAGGCAGGCAGATCACGAGGTCAGGAGATTGAGATCATCCTGGCTAACACGGAGAAACCCTGTCTCTACAAAAAATTAGCTGGGCGTGGTGGTGGGTGCCTGTAGTCCCAGCTACTTGGGAGGCTGAGGCAGGAGAATGGTGTGAACCTAATAGGTGGAGCTTGCAGTGAGCCAAGATCGTGCCACTGCACTCCAGCCTCAGTGACAGAGTGAGACTCTGTCTCAAAAAAAAAAAAAAAAAAAAGAGTCAAGACTCATCAGTGTGCTGTATTCAGGAGACCCATCTCACATGCAAAGACGCACATAGGCTCAAAATAAAGGGATGGAGGAAGATCTACCAAGCAATTGGAAAGCAAAATGAAGCAGGGGTTGCAATCCTGGTCACTGATAAAACAGACTTTAAATGAACAAAGATCAAAAGAGACAAAGAAGCCCATTACCTAATGGTAAAGGGATCAATTCAATAAGAAGAGCTAACTATCCTAAATATATACGTACCCAATACAGGAGCACCCAGATTCACAAAGCAAGTTCTTAGAGACCTACAAAGAGACTTAGACTCCCACACGATAATAATGGGAGATTTTAACACCCCACTGTCAATATTAGACAGATCAACAAGACAGAAAATTAGCAAGGATATCCAGGACTTGAACTCAGCTCTGGATCAAGTGGATCTAATAGACATCCACAGAACTCTCCACCCCAAGTCAACATAATATACATTCTTCTCAGCATCACATCACACTTATTCGAAAATTGACCACATAATTAGAAGTAAAACACTCTTTAGCAAATATAAAAGAACAGAAATTGCAACCAACTGTCTCTCAGACCACAGTGCAATGAAATTAGAACTCAGGATTAAGAATCTCACTCAAAACCGCACAACTACATGGACACTGAACAAAAGGACTACTGGGTAAGTAGCGAAATGAAGGCAGAAATAAAGATGTTCTTTGAAACCAATGAGAACAAAGACACAATGTACCAGAAGCTCTGGGACGCATTTAAAGCAGTGTGTAGAGAGAAATTTATAGCACTAAATGCCCACAAGAGAAAGCATTAAAGATCTAAAATTGACACCCTAACATCACAATTAAAAGAACTTGAGAAACAAGAGCAAACAAATTCAAAAGCTAGCAGAAGACAAGAAGTAACTAAGATCAGAGCAGAACTGAAGGAGATAGAGACACAAAAAACCCTTTAAGAAAATGAATTCAGGAGCTGGTTTTTTGAAAAGATCAGCACAATAGATAGACTATTAGCAAGACTAATAAAGAAGAAAAGAGAGAAGAATCAAATAGACACGATGAAAAATGATAAAGGGGATAGCACCACCGATCCTACAGAAATACAAACTGCTATCAGAGAATACTATAAACACCCCTACACAAACAAACTAGAAAATCCAGAAGAAATGGATAAATTCCTGGACATATACACCCTCCCAAGACTAAACCAGGAAGAAGTTGAATCTCTGAATAGACCAATAACATGTTCTGAAATTCAGACAATAATTAATAGCCTACCAACCAAAAACAGGTCCAGGACCAGATGGATTCACAGCCAAATTCTACCAGAGGTACAAAGAGGAGTTGGTGCCATTCCTTCTGAAACTATTCCAATCAATAGAAAAAGAGGGAATCCTCCCTAACTCATTTTATGAGGCCAGCATCATTCTGATACCAAAGCCTGGCAGAGACACAACAAAAAAAGGATAATTTTAGGCCAATATCCCTGATGAACATTGATGTGAAAATCTTCCATAAAATACTGGCAAACCAAATCCAGCAGCACATCAAAAAGCTTATCCACCATGATCAAGTTGACTTCATCCCTGGGATGCAAGGCTGGTTCAACATATGCAAATCAATAAACATAATCCATCACATAAACAGAACCAATAACAAAAACCACATGATTATCTCAATAGACGCAGAAAAGGCCTTCGACAAAATTCAGCAGTCCTTCATGCTAAAAACTCTCAATAAACTAGGTATCAATGGAATATATCTCAAAATAATAAGAGCTATTTATGACAAACCCACAGCCAATATCATACCGAATGGGCAAAAACTGGAAGCTTTCCCTTTGAAAACCAGCACAAGACAAGGATGCCCTCTCTCACCACTCCTATTCAACATAGTATTGGAAGTTCTGGCCAGGGCAATAAGGCAAGAGAAAGCAATAAAGGGTATTCAATTAGGAAAAGAGAAAGTCAAATTGTCTCTGTTTCCAGAAGACATGATTGTATATTTAGAAAACCCCATCCTCTCAGCCCAAAATCTCCTTATGCTGATAAGCAACTTCAGCAAAGTCTCAGGATACAAAATCAATGTGCAAAAATCACAAGAAAATAAAATACCTAGGAATCCAATTTACACGGGATGTGAAGGAACTCTTCAAGGAGAACTACAAACCACTGCTCAAGGAAATAAGAGAGGACACAAACAAATGGAAAAACATTCCATGTTCATGGATAGGAAGAATCAATATCATGAAATGGCAATACTGCCCAAAGTAATTTATAGATTCAATGCTATTCCCATCAAGCTACCACTGACTTTCTTCACAGAATTGGAAAAAACTACTTTAAACTTCATATGGAAAAAAAGAGCCCGCATTGCCAAGATAACCCTGGGCAAGAGCAAAGCTGGAGGCATCATGCTACCTGACTTCAAACTTTACTACAAGGCTACAGTAACTAAAACAGCATGGTACTGGTACCAAAACAGAGATATAGACCAATGGAACAGAATAGAGGCCTCAGAAATAACACCACACATCTGCCACCATCTGATCTTTGACAAACCTGACACACACAAGCAATGGGGGAAAAGATTCCCTATTCAATAAATGGTGTTGGGAAAACTGGCTAGCCATATGCAGAAAACTGAAACTGGACCCCTTCCTTACACCTTATGCAAAACTCAACTCAAGATGGATCAAAGACTTAAACGTAAGACCTAGGATCATAAAAATCCTAGAAGAAAACCTGGGCAATACCATTCAGGACATAGGCATGGGCAAGGACTTCATGTCTAAAACACCAAAAGCAATGGCAGCAAAAGCCAAAATAGACAAATGGGATCTAATTATACTAAAGAGCTTCTGCACAGCAAAAGAAACTATCATCAGAGTGAACAGGCAACCTACAGAATGGGAGAAAATTTTGCCATCTAACCATCTGACAAAGGGCTAATATCCAGAATCTACAAAGAACTTAAACAAATTTACAAGAAAAAAGCAAACAACCCCATCAAAAAATGGGCAAAGGATATGAACAGACACTTCTCAAAAGAAGACATTTATGCAGCCAACAGACATGTGAAAAATGCTCATCACCACTGGTCATTAGAGAAATACAAATCAAAACCACAATGAGATAGCATCTCACGCTAGTTAGAATGGCAATTATTAAAAAGTCAGGAAACAACAGATGCTGGAGAGGTTGTGGAAAAATAGGAACACTTTTACACTGTTTGTGGGAATGTAAATTAATTTGACCATTGTGGAAGACAGTGTGGTGATTCCTCAAGGATCTAGAACTAGAAATACCATTTGACCCAGTAATCCCATTACTCGGTATATACCCAAAGGATTATAAATCATTCTACGATAAAGACACATGCACACATATGTTTACTTCAGCACTGCTCACAATAGCAAACACTTGGAACCAACCCAAATGTCCATCAGTGACAGACTGGATTAAGAAAATGTGGCACATATACACCATGGAATACTATGCAGCCATTAAAAAGGATGAATTCGTGTCCTTTGCAGGGACATGGATGAAGCTGGAAACCATCATTCTCAGCAAACTATCACAAGATCAGAAAACCAAGCACCACATGTTCTCACTCATAAGTGGGAGTTGAACAATGAGAACACATGGACACAGGGAGGGGAACATCACACACACTGGGGCCTGTTGGGGGTGGGGAGCTAGGGGAGGGATAGCATTAGGAGAAATACCTAATGTAGGTGACAGGGGTTGATGACTGCAGCAAACCACCACGGCACATGTATACCTATGTAACAAAACTGCACATTCTACACATGTAACCCAGAACTTAAAGTATTAAAAAAAAAAAAAAAAAGAAAAAGAAGAAGAAGAAAAAAAAGAAATCATCCTGTACACCATTTAGAGGGCTTAAAAACACAACTGATCCTCAGAAGAAACATAACTATAGCACTCCAGGTACTGAGACTAAAGAAATCCATTCCTCCACTGGGGCTCCACAGAGAAGAAACCACGTAGTGTAGTGGTCGATGTTCTCCATAGCAGTGAGTCCCGTAGCAGTTTACCTGTGGTAAACACAGCAGTGAGTCCCACCTCACTGATGATGATGATGATGATTATTATTATTACTATTATTATTTTGAGACGGAGTTTCACTCTTGTCGCTCAGGCTGGAGTGCAATGATGCCATCTCAGCTCACTGCAACCTCTGCCTCCCGGGTTCAGGCGATTCTCCTGCCTCAGCCTCCCGAGTAGCTGGAATTACAGGCACCTGCCACCACTCCTGGCTAATTTTTTGTATTTTTAGTAGAGACGGGGTTTCACTATGTTGCCCAGGCTGGTCTCAAACTCCTGATCTCGTGATCCACCCGCCTCGGCCTCCCAAAGTGCTGGGGATTACAGGCATGAGCCACCGTGCCCGACCCCACTGATTTCTTAATACCTTTACACATAGGCGAGAAACCTCAATACCAGAGGCTACTCCATAATCCTCAGGGGCAGGCAATGTCCAGTTACATCCAGCAGTTCTCTGCTGTTCTGGCTTATCCCAGAATAAATTTCAGGGTGAGGGGAGCCCCCTCTGACAGGGGCCTGGCAGGTAAGGACCATGAGTCAGGCAGGCCACTGACTACGGCAGAGGCTGGAAATGCACGCTTTCACCCAAAGGGGGCGCAGCTGCTCAGCGCCAGCTAATGTCCCAGGGCGCTGAGTCCAGTGTGGTTGATCCTTTTAGATTTTCCAAGAGAAATCTGGAATTTTATTTGTTTGTTTGCTTGTTGGAATTTTAAAATATGAAATCTAATAAAAGTTTTAACACTGTGGGACAAACACATTTTTCGGTTTGTAACGTTTGTTTGGAGCATCTGAATGAGGCAAAAGAAAAGTGATTTGCTCAGGCTGGGGTGGGAGGAAAACCAAGGAAGGTGCTTGGTTCCCTCCCGGGTCTTACGCCGGAGGCCTCCCCACGTCCAGTTCAATTAAAGAGATGCTGATGTGAATGACACCGCGAACACCGCCCTCCCTGACCCTTCCCTTCCATCTGCCATCTGGCTTCTTTCCTGCCTACACGTCTTGGACGGAGAGCTGGCTGGCTGCCAGCATTTCCTGGCTACCCTCTGCTCCCCTAACCAAACAACCGAGGGAGTGTCAGGGCTGGAAAGGAACTGTGAGATCATCTACTGCAGTGTCTTTGGTCCAGGAAATCCCTCACTCATGGAGCTTGTTGAAAACGGTGGTTCCTTGGCTTCCCCTAATTCAGAACACCTGGAAGAAGCTGCATTTTTAACAAGCTCTCCAAAGCATCCTGATACATTACTAAGATTGGAAACCTCTGATCTCACTTAACCCTGATGAAATGGAGTCCCAGAGAGGAAAGTGACTTTTCCAAGGTCACAGAGCAGATTTGCAGGAGAGGGAACGAGGCCCAGGCTCCCGAAGGCAATGGTTGTTAGGGCCCCTACCATCTGGGCTTGTATGCCACAATTCCAGCAATTTGGTTCTTTCTAAGCCCCCCAGTGCTTCGTCTTCCTAAGGCAAACCTAGTGGTTTATTGGCTTGGTTCCCTTCTTCTTCCTTGTCCTCTGTGCTGTTCTCTCTGCTTTTGAATCTAATTATTTTTGGCTTTGATGGTTGACTAGGAAATATTCGCTAGACATCCAAGGGGCATCCTGTCTGCCATCCCACCTGCCACTCTTGTGGTAACACCCAAACAAGGGTGAAAGATCAAGACCAAGCTAGGAGTTTTTGTAGAGTGCCTAGACAGAATCCAGAGAGATGACAAAGAAAGGAGTAGAGAAGACTGAGCCCTGGGGACTGTCCCATGGTCCAGAAGTAGATAGGCACGCTCAGAGAGAATCACATTCATGTCGTGTCACCCAAATCAAGCAACCATAGAAAGAAGGAATGGCACACACCAAGGAGAATGAGTTAGCATCTGATCATGGCCTTCACCTCCTCACCTGCCAGGTTCACTAGATTGATTTCACCCCAGGAGCAGCACATCTCCCACTAAAACGTTTTAGCAGGTATTACAGGTAAATTTCCTGAAGAAATCTCATCCCTTTCAGGGGATGTATCAAGCACTGACCTTGTCACTTGCTTCAGCAAATATTTTACCCATTTGCAACAGGCAAGGTGCGGTGCAAGGCACTAGAGATGGAGAGGAGTCAAGCAGAGATAGTCTTTGGCAGAGCTGTGGCCAGGCAGACATCAATGCAGATCAATGGCAGCACAATGAGGTCAATGCCCCATTAAAGTCACCCCAAGGATAAGAGAGGACAGGCTTTCCAAACAAGTTGATGACGGAGTGTCAGGCCTCTGAGCCCAAGCCTGCAAGTATACATCCAGATGGCCTGAAGCAAGTGAAGAATCACAAAAGAAGGGAAAATGGCCGGTTCCTGCCTTAACTGATGACGTTCCACGATTGTGATTTGTTCCTGTCCCACCTTAGCTGAGCGATTAACCTTTAGAAATTCCTTCTCCTGGCTCAGAAGCTCCCCCACTGAGCACCTTGTGATCCCCGCCCCTGCCCGGAAGAGAAAAACCCCCTTCGACTGTAATTTTCCACTACCCACCCAAATCCTATAAAACAGCCCCACCCCATCTCCCTTCGCTGACTCTCTTTTCGGACTCAGCCCGCCTGCACCCAGGTGAAACAAACAGCCTTGTTGCTCACACAAAGGCTGTTTGGTGGTCTCTTCACAGGGACGTGCGAGACACTGAGCTAGGTTTAAGAAAACAAACGCTATTTAAGTATTAATAGTATTTGTTCCTGGACTTAGGTTGCAAGTGAGTCACTGGGCAGAGCTTAAAGAAAAACATGCCCTGTATTTTATTGGTCACTTTCTGATGTCAAAGGATGAGGCTGTAGAGGAAGGGCAGTAAATCAATCCAGTTTCTGAGACAGTGAAAGGCGTTCCTTCATATTCTATTAACTTGATGTTGAGAGTCACTTAGCTTCAAAAATACAGTAAGTAAACTATTTTAAATGCTGAACTATCAGAGGAGATAATAAACAAAGGTTTTTTTGTTGTTGTTTGGAGACATGGTCTCACTCTGCTGCCCTAGCTGGAGTCCAGTGGTGCAATCTTAACTCACTGCATCCTCAAACTCCTGGACACAAATGATCTTCCCACTCAGCCTCCTGAGTAGCTGAGACTACAAGCATGTGCCACTGTGTGCCCAGCTAAATTTTGTTTTGAAACGGAGTCTCGCTCTGTCACCCAGGCTGGAGTTCTATGGTGCCATCTTGGCTCCCTGAAACCTACACCTTGCAGGTTCAAGCGATTCTCCTGCCTCAGCCTCCTGAGTAGCTGGGATTACAGGTGTGCACCACCACACCCATCTAATGTTTGTATCTTTAGTAGCTCCCAGCTGCTAATTTTATATTATTTGCAGAGACAAGGTCCGGTTTTGTTGCCCAAGCTGGTCTCAAACTCCTGGTTTCAAGCGATCCCCTGCCCTCAGCCTCCCAAATGCTTGGCTTACAGGCGTGGCCTCTAAACTAAAGGTTTTAATGAAGGAGAAGAAAAGCCTTGGGGGGAAAAGGCTATTATTCCGTTTGATTCACAAAGTATGCATAATGGCACATGTGCTACCTTGCTTGGGTTATGAAGGTATGCATTTTCACTTGACTTTTATAAGGTAGAGGTAAGGGGCAGGAGAAGCTGATAATAGAGGAGTAAGAAATAACCTTGTAGAGTATATTATTATCAGCGTAAACTTAACGATCTGTTAATTAAATTTTGATCTGTTAAATGAATTTAACAATATGTTGCATATATGCTACAGTAGTAATTTCTTCCCTTGAAGGAATGAACTTTATGGAAGTGATTCTCTTTATTGGCACTCAAAAGAGAAGCACCTCAAAATTTAAAACGATTTCTTTTGTAGAGATGAGGTCTCATTATGATGCCCAGTCTGGTCTTGAACTCCCAGGCTCACGCAATCCTCCTGCCGCCTCAGCCTCCTGAAGTGTTAGGATTACAGGCTTAAGCCACCATGCCCGGCCCAATCAATTTAAACATTTTCTTTTGTTTTACTACTTGTTTTACATCATGTTACTGTGCAAAGAGCTTTGAAAGGGGAACTACCAGACCTGGATTCAAATTCTTGTTCTGACTTTGAGCCAGTCTCTTAAATTCTGTAAAAATTTTAGTTTCCTCAACTCCAAAATAGGAATATTAATGCCTATCCCATAACATCCTAGGATATTATCCAGGTTGGGCATGGTGACTTACGCCTGTAATCCCAGCAATTTGGGAGGCTGAAGCAGGTGGATCACCTGAGATCAGGAGTTCAAGACCAGCCTGGCCAACATGGTGAAACCCTGTCTCTACAAAAATACAAAAATTAGCCAGGCATGGTGGCAGGTGCCTGTAATCCCAGCTACTCAGGAGGCTGAGGCAGGAGAATCATTTGAACCCAGGAGGTGGAGGTTGCAGTGGGTCAAGATTGCACCACTGCATTCCAGCCTAGGCGACAGAGTGAGACTCCATCTCAAAAAAGAAAAGAAAGTCAAAATCCAATATATTCCAGGGGCTCCTGTGTATTAAGTGTTTTTAGTATTCCAGGTGATACATTAAACACTTCATATGTGTCATGTCATTTTATTCTCACAGTAACACTATATGAGAGTTTCTATAATGGTTCCATTTTACAGACGAGAAAACTATGTTTAGAGAGCTTGTCCAAGGTCAGACAGCTAAAAGAGTGGCAAGTCAGAATGTGAACCCAAGTGTGTCTGCCTCTGGAGGCCGAGCTATCAACCCCTACATTATGTGGCCACTCTTCTATCACCCTAAAGCCAGAAAATGTATGTGAAAGCACATTGCAGATGGCAAATACTGTCCCGGATTATTTTCATTTCTCAGCAATGACTGGTGTGGATAGAGCTGGGGAGAATGTGAGAGAAGAAAGTGACATGACCTGCCCCCAGAACCTCCATTCATTTTACTTGTCCATTATCACCATCTCTCATCCTCACTTGCAACTAGTATCGACGCAGATGCATTCAAATGCAAATAACAGAAAATACTTACCCCATCAGGACATTTATTGTCTTTTTAAAAAGAAGTATGGAATCAGATGCTTGCAGTTTAGATCAGCAGTTTCACAAGGTTAGGGCTCTGGACTCTCATTTCTATCACTCTGCTCAAGTTCACATGTGGACTGCTACAGTTCCAAGTCTCACACTCTAATGAGACTTTTCTTCAAAACCAAGAAGACAGCTAGCCAGGGTCATGAATGAGCACTCCCCATATGCTTCTTTTGTTTTATTGGAAAATCCATTCTTTGGAAATGGAAATATCTATAAGGAAACTCCACAGCACATGTCCCTTACATGTCATTGACTAGAAATGGATATATAAATGTCCATTTATCTAGGATGGGCCAGGCTAGGCTTTGGTAAGAAATAAGTCCTGAAATCTCAGTGGCTGAACACAACAGAGGTTTAATTCTTGCTTGCCTGACAATCTTTGTGTGTTGGTGGCCCTCTTTCATCTTGTATTGTACCATCTGGAACATGTAGCATCCACCATCACTGCAGCAGGGGAAGAGAGAGACAGAAATGGCACACGGTTTTGGTTTTTGGTTTTTGTTTTTGTTTTTGAGACAGAGTTTTGCTCTTACTGCCTAGGTTGGAGTGCAATGGCACGATATTGGCTCACTGCAACCTCCGCCTCCCGGATTCAAACAATTCTCCTGTCTCAGCCTCCTGAGTAGCTAGGATTACAGGCACATGCCACCATGCCCGGCTAATTTTTTTTTTTTTTTTTTGGATTTTTAGTAGAGATGGGGTTTCATCATATGAGAGATGGTGTTTCTTCATATTGGTCAGGCTGGTCTCAAACTCTTGACTTCAGGTGATCCGCCTGCCTCTGCCTCCCAGAGTGCTGGGATTACAGGCATGAGCCACCACGCCTGGCCTTTGTGCACCGGTTTTTAACTGTCCCAGATGGGAAGTGACGCATCTCTGCTCACCTTCCTATTAGAAGTTGGCCCCATGGCCTCACCTACTGCAGAGGTGGCTGGCAAGGGCAACTGCCCCAGGAAAGGAAACAGCAAGATGAACTCATTGTATTGTGTACTGCAAACAGCCACCCCCATGTGTCAGGGAAGGAGGGTCTTGGGAATGGCTGCTGGGTGGGCATCTGCCACTCCACCTAACTTCCACTTACTCCCTAACCAGGCCAGCAAGCCTGGTCAAAGATGTGGCAGGGAAGGCTCTCCTTCTGTGGGTTTCCATGACCTTGAAGGAAATAAAAATATTTCTCCCTAAAATATTGAGGATTGTTAAATTAAAGACCCTTAAAATACAGGGAAACACTCTACCTTACCTTCTACTTGCCTGATGGCAGGACATAAATCTTTCCATACTGGATGTGTGGGTGAATGGGCAGCTGGATGGATGAGTGGGTAGGTAGATACGGGGGTGGATGGATGGGTGGGTGGATAATTGGGTGGATAGATGGGTGGTTAGGTGGATAGATGGGTGGAGGGTTCGATAGGTGGATGAATGGATGGGTGGGTGGGTGAATGTGTGGGTTGGTGAGTGGATGGATTGGTGGATAGATGGATGGATGAATGGATGGATGGATGGATGGATGGATGGATGGATGGATGGATGGATAGATGGGCAGGTGGATGGGCTGGTGGATGGATGGGTGGGTAGGTGAATGAATAAATAGGTTCGTGGGTGGGTAGATTGGTGGGTGGATGGATGGATGGATGAACGGATGGACGGATGGATAGATGGACAAGTGGATGGGTTGGTGGATGGATGAGTGGGTGGGTTAATGAATGGGTTTGTGGGTGGATGGATGAATGGATCTTCCATACTGCTTATGCACCCAGATAAGACACCAGCAGGTACCAGAGGAATCTGGAAGCAGATTTTACTATCTTTCCACATTTTCCCTACCTTTTAAAAAGGGAACTGCTCTCTCCCTTGTCTTGTCACTATGTAGGATTTATGGCTCTTTCTTAAAGTACTATTTAAGAAAGGCCACTGCCTTGAGAGAGAAATACTTTTTTTTTTTTGAGACCGGGTCTTACTGTGTTGCCCAGGTTGGAGTGCAGTGACACAATCAAGGCTCACTGCAGCTTCAACCTCCTGGACTAAGTGATCCTCCCACCTCAGCCTCTCAAGTAGCTGGGACTACAGGTGTGCACCACCATGCCTGGCTAATTCTTGTATTCTTTGTAGAGACAGGGTTTTGCCATGTTGCCCAGGCTGGTTTCAAACTCCTGAGCTCAAGGAATCCTACTGCCTCAGCCTCTCGAAGTGTTGGGATTACAGGCGTGAGCCACTGTGCCTGGTGGAAAGGGATACTTCTAAAACTGAGGCCTCTTTCACATAATGGGTACATCACACATTAATAAACTTCTGCTTGTTTTTCTTTTGTTAATCTGACTTTAGTTTTCAGGAGAGTGACTCAACTAAGAAGTGAAAGAGAGCAATTCCCCTCTGCAGTCTCTTGTGCCTCTCTCTTCCCCAACCCTTCTCTCTCAGTATTAGTCTTTCACTGGCCTGCCACCCTCTCCCCAGCCCTGACCCCTAACAGACTGTAGACTTTTTAAGGTCACAGGTTGTCTTCCCTTCCCATCTCTCATGCCTACACTAGGATCTGGCCCATTGTAGGTGCTCAGCAGACATTTTTAGAGCAAGTGAAAGAGGGTCTTTTTGAAACAATGGTTTCAATCATTTGTGTCTGAGAGCTGCCTAGCTTTTTATCTTTTGAATTTCTGGTAGAATCATTGAGGAACGAGAAGTATGATTCAACCCTTAAATAAGCATGGATACACAAGATGCCATAATGCAGACCTCAAAAATGCGGCCATAAATAAAGTAAATATTTGGTCAATGACATCAACCTATGTAAAACATTTCCTTAAGGAAACTGACTTGGAATCCCACTTAAAATACCTTAAAAGACCTGGTTTTACTCAAAACTACATCTCCCAGATTGAAAGTGTTGAGCCAGGCACAGTGCCTCACGCCTGTAACCCCAGTACTTTGGAAGGCTGAGGCGGGTGGATCACCTGAGGTTGGGAGTTCGAGACCAGTCTGACCAACATGGAGAAACCCCGTTTCTACTAAAAATACAAAAAACTAGCCAGGCGTGGTGGCACATGCCTGTAATCCCAGCTACTTGGGAGGCTGAGGCAGGAGAATGGCTTGACCAGGAGGTAGAGGTTGTGGTGAGCTGAGATTGCTCCACTGCACCCCAGCCTGGGCAACAAGAGCGAAACTCTATCTCAAAAAAAAAGTGTTGAGTGCCTGGCATGCCCAGAGAAGGTACCACAGGGATGGTGGCTGAGGCAATGGGTAAAAAATACAGGGTAGTTAGATATATACTCTTTAAGAGATTTAATTAAGGAAGCCAAATAAGAGAGATGCTTTATCAGCAGGGATTATCATCACTTTATAGTTGTTTATTTGTTTGTTTGTTTGAGATGGAGTGTCTCTCTGTCACCCAGGCTGGAGTGCAGTGGTGTCATTACTTCGACAAAACCGCAATTACTTTCGCACCAACCTATAGCAGGTGTCTTGCTTATCCATCACTGTGTAACAACACACCCCAAGGCCTAGTGGCTTACAACAAAAATGTCTGACTACCTCTCATGGTTCTGTGGATTGATGGGGCTCAGTTGGGTGGCTCCCTCTCAGAGTCCCTCAGCAATTTCATCAGATAGTCTTAAGGCCTAGTTTTAGAAGTCACACAGCACCACTTTTACTGTATTCTTTTATTTATTTATTTATTTATTTATTTATTTATTTATTTATTTATTTATTTTTGAGGTAGAGTCTCACTGTTTTTGCCAAGGCTGGAGTGCAATGGCACAGTCTTGGCGCACCGCAACCTCCGACTTCCAGGTTCAAGCAATTTTCCTGCCTCAGCCTCCCGAGTAGCTGGGATTACAGGCACCCGCCACCATGCCTGGCTAATTTTTTGTATTTTTAGTAGAGACAGGGTTTCACTATGTTGGCCAGGCTGGTCTAGAACTCCTGACCTCATGATCCACCCACCTCGGCCTCCCAAAGTGCTGGGATTACAGGTGTAAGCCACTGCGCCCGGCCTTTTCTTTTTCTTTTATTTCACATTTTTTTCTTTTTCTTNGGGTTTCACTATGTTGGCCAGGCTGGTCTAGAACTCCTGACCTCATGATCCACCCACCTCGGCCTCCCAAAGTGCTGGGATTACAGGTGTAAGCCACTGCGCCCGGCCTTTTCTTTTTCTTTTATTTCACATTTTTTTCTTTTTCTTCTCTATATTTTCAAATTGCTTATAGGACGTGTTGCTTTCATAATGAGTTTTTGAAAAAGAAAATAAGAACGGGAATTAGGAAAATATAGAGGATTTTAAGCTGATTTCAACCAACCAATGGAAAATATACAAATGAATAATACAGTACTGTGTATCTGACTCTTCAAAGTGCTTTCGAATTCAAGGTCTAATTTGATTTCTATAATAACTCAGTGACAGAGACTGGACAGGTATTATTATTTCTATTCTGCAAATGGGACAAGTGAGCCTCTAACCAGCCAATTAGTGACAAAACCAGGAGGAGATCCAGATCTCCTGGGCCATTCATGGACCTCAGATGGTCACACCTGGCTTTGAATTTGGACAGCTTACTTTCTATGCAACTTAATCTGTTGGGGACCCCCTGTTTTAGCCCATCCAGAATTCCTTGCCCCATCTTTTGGTCTCAGCACCTTGACTTTTCTTATGAACCTGCCCTTCCTCAGTCGGTCCAGATTCCTGATGGGCATGAGACCCCCACCCTGCCTACAAGAGCCACCCTTGGGAAGTCTGAGGATAGTGCTGGAAGAGTCTGCTGAGCTGGCAGGAAGTGCGCAAGAGCCGCTGTGGCCTTTTTGCCTCCACTAGAGGATGAATGGGCTTCCTGAAACAAACCCAATTCAGAGAAAAGAGTCAGGTATGAGGACAGGTGCCCAAATAAGTTGGTTGCATCCCTGGATCCAAATGTGCCTAAAGCTAGAGTCACTGCCAGGACTTTTTGCTTACCCGGGCCAGTGCATTTCTTTCTTTCTTTTACTTTTCCTCCTCCTCCCCTTTATCCTCCTTCTCCCCTTTCTTCTCCTCCTTCATTTCTGTTTTTTATTTGAGTTGGATTCCTGTTAGTTGTAACCCAAGGTCTCCCGATCATTATAGTCTTCAGCCTCAGTCTTCTCACCTGTAAAATGGGGATGATAATAATAACAATGTTGATCTTCTGCACAGGATCGTTGTGAAACTTAGCTGAGTTACCAATTAAGGAGTTAGAAAAAGCTGAATTCAGAGAATTTATCTCCCAGCTGGGGGCGGTGGCTCACACCTGTAATCTCAGCAATTTGGGAGGCCAAGGCAGGTGGATCACCTGAGGTCAGGAGTTCAAGACCAGCCTGGCTAACATGGTGAAACCCCATCTCTACTAAAAATACAAAAAATTAGCCAGGCATGGTGGCACGCGCCTATAATCCCAGCTACTTGGGAGGCTGAGGCAGGAGAATGGCTTGAACCTGAGAGGCGGAGGTTGCAGTGTGCCAAGATTGCACCATTGCATTCCAGTGTGGGCCACAGAGTGAGACTCTGTCTCAAAAAAAAAAAAAAAAAAAAAGAGAAAGAAAGAAAGAAAGAAAGAAAGAAGGAAGTTTTATTCCCCTCTCCCCCCCCCAAAAAGAGAGAGATTTCTCCATAATGCATCAAAATATGAGGAATAGATTCCTATAATGCAAATTATGAGAAAAGAGAAAGCACTGTGTCACTGAGTTCACCAGAGAGTCATTATTCCAGAATTTATGGCCTAGGAGTCACTGACCTCACCTCACCCCTTTGTCTCTCTCTCTTTCTCTCATTCTCTTGCACGTGTGTGTGTGTGTGTGTGTGTGTGTTTCACAGGAATTGCGAGAGAGGAGGAAAAAGGGGAGATGAAGTGGTTGGCTGGATGGAAATGGCTGGTGTTGCAATGCAGTTTGGGGAGAGGAAAAGTAAACTGGGAGAAAGTTAGTCAGGCCTTGGAGCCTCCCTCCTGCATGGGTTGTAGAAAGAGAGGACATGTGCCTTGCCATTCGGAAGCTGCTCAGCTAAGTCTGGTTATTTGTCTGGGGAGTCAGGAGTCTAATGAAGCCAGGCCAGAGGCCTCTAAGACTGAACAAAACAGTACAGGAGGAGCAAAAGCTACACATACACACACACACACACACACACACACGCACACAAGCCCATTCTGGCTGGATTAAACAGAAAAAGGTATACTGTAATTCACAGGCTCTCCGATGGGAGGGCCAGAGAATTGACCCTGAAGACTTCCCAGTCTGGACCAATGTCACATGATGAAGGCTGCTCTAGTGGAACATTCAGTGTCACCACACTACAGCAGAGACACCATGCCTGGCTTGTACCGCTGGTTCTGGACATGGGATCCTAGAAGCCTCTTGACTGTGCCCTAAACTGTTGCCCATAAATGGATTCTGTGAAACCCTAGCTTGTCCTCTCCTGCGAAGCCAAGTCTCTCACGGTAGGTCTGGTGGCCTAAGCTTAGGGTACATGCCTTGGGGCAAGGGAGGCTGGGAAAGCCAGTGTTGACCTTTCCCTTGGGGAGGCAGTACTCATACCGCGGGAAATTTCCAAGTCACTGATAGAGTTCAAAAGGACAGTCATCAAATCTGATATATATCCCCACAATAGCATTGCTGTATTGGGTGTGTGTTTATGTGTGTGTGTATGAAATAGACAAATGATCTATATCTCAAGGTCCACTTTCCAGGACGGTTTCATCCTTAAAAATCCAAAGAATCATCATTCAAGCTGCCACCAGGAGCAGGGAGCCCAGTTCCCTCATTTGGGTGTCACTTGACACCTCTGAGTCCAGACAACAGCTCCAAGCTCCAGGTACCATCTGATGACTCCTTCTCCTTGTGGCTTTGCTTGTTCAGGTCAGCATTGCCCCTGTATGTGGGCCCAGGTCCCTTTCTCCCCTTACCCCCTGAAATGAAAAGCCGACACACTCTTCAGAGATGTACCAGGCTCATGGATGGTTGGATGGATGGATGGATGGGCATGGATGGGCATATAGGCGGATGAATGGGTGGGTGGATGGACACCAGAGCTTTGAGGGACAATGGTCACTGTAGCCAATGACACCAGGGGGCAGTGCAGAGCAGCTTTTCAAGGCCTAACTCTCTACACTCTTCCATGAGACCTGGCTGGCGGGGTTTGGAGAGCTCATTTTGTTCAACATTTTCATTTGTGAGGAAGGAGTTGAGGCTCAAGACAGGAATGGCTGTGTCAGTAGCGCACAGCAACAGAGCTGGCTCTTCATGCGACTCCAGCACCCTCTGCGTTACAGTACTTGCATAAGCCCACCTTCCCAGGCTCGGACAGCCCGGATGCTGCCAAGCCTCCCTCAGCTCTCAGTGACTCTGGAGCCCTTCCTAGGAGGCTCATCTGCGGCCAGCTGCTGAACTCAATCAGCATAGAGGAAACAGACAGTCAGACTTCAGGGCGTTGGCCAGGCTGAGTCATTGTCTTCAGCCCCTCCGAAGGGCTGCGTGTTAGGGCTCTCGTTGGACACCCCTTCCCCAGCCATGTCTTTTCTCTCCTTTTGGAATCCGGATCACCTGGAGGTGATATTTCCCAGGAAAGGAAGGACCCCACGCTGAGAACACATCTTACGATAAATGATCCCTCTCTTCTCAAAATTTACTTCTGTGTTACATCCCCTCTAGCCCTGCTTTTTAATTTCCACTGCCTGTTTCTTTGGGGCAGTGGGGGTGGAGTGGGGGAGTACCAGTGTGGTGATGGCCCCTCCCACTCCCACCCCCATCCGTATCCATCTTTACAGCAGGCTCCTGTTTCACAGGAGGACCACAACTTAGACAGCAGAGACATCGAAAGGCTCCCTAAACCTCAAATTTCCATTTTCATTCATTCATCTATTTAATTATTCAACTATTGAAAATATTTTAAGTCCCTACTATGTGTCAGATGCTAAAAAAAAATCACAAACTTACACTTACTAAGCCTTTACTACACTAAAGGTGTGACATTTAGTATATTATCTTACACAAGCCTATGAAGGAGGTATTTTATTTATTTATTTTTAATTTTTTTATTTTTTTTGAGACTTGCTCTGTTACCCAGGCTGGAGTGCAGTGGCACGATCTTGGCTCACTGCAACCTCCACCTCCTGGGTTCAAGCAATTCTCCTGCCTCAGCCTCCTGAGTAGCTGGGATTACAGGCACCTGCCACCCATATCATTCAATTTGAAAGTATTTTAATGACTGTGTAATATTCTACTGAAGACATATAACTTATTTACCTCCCCCCACTGTTGACCTTATATCTATTTTAAAAGTGGTTCAGTGTTTCAGTGTTTAATATTTTCTTTCTTTCTTACTTTCTTTTTCTTCTTTTTTTTTTTTTTTTTGAGACAGAGTCTTGCTCTGTTGCCCAGGCTGGAGTGCAGTGGTGCCATCTCGGCTCACTGCAACCTCCGCCTCCTGGGTTCAAGCTATTCTCCCTGCCTCAGCCTCCCGAGTAGCTGGGATTACAGGCGCCCACCACCACGCCCAGATAATTTTTGTATTTTTAGTAGAGACGGGGTTTTGCCATGTTGGCCAGGCTGGTCTCGAACTCCTGACCTCGAGTGATCCACCTACCTCAGCCTCCCAAAGTGCTGGGTTTACAGGCGTGAGCCACCATGCCCAGTCTTGAAGGATGCATTGTTGTTTTCATTTTACAAATGAAGAAACAGAGATGTAGAGAAGTGATGTCACTTGCCCAATGGTGCACAGTCAGTGAGCTACAGAACAGGAATCAAACCGAGGAGGCCACACCCAAGTATCAGACATTTCCTGCAAGTGTTCAATTGTGAGGCTTGTGGCTCAGGGCTCTTCCCCTTCAGCTGCACCCCACAGGCAGTGCCAGAGTGCTGAAGCACACAGCCCCAAGCAAGGGCCAATGGGTGAGCAGGAGTGGCAGAGATGCCCAGGCCTAGGTTCTGACCACTGAAGTGTGTTGTAGCTTTGGGACTTCCGGAGTGGAATTCCAGAATGTTCCATCAGGTTCCATTCTTCAGTGGTGCATGGTTGCAAAGCTGCAGCTCAGGGAAGAGCCCCTCCAAGGTCACTGGGTTGAGAATTGAGAACCTGAGGCTGCTCCACTGGGGCTAATGAGCCATGTAAGCGGGACCATCTCCCTTTGCTGCATGGGGGCCACCCACTGCCTCCTCTGTGAAATGGGAGAGCATACCAACTGCCCTGGAGAGCTGTCCTCAAGATGAGATAAGAGAGCATGGACGTAAAAGGGTCTGGAAATTCGGAGGTCTTTGCTTGTATGAATATATGTCCTTCTTTATCGCCATGTGACAGGCTGGTGAGTCTTGACTGAGTTTCTCTGGAGATTGAAGCAGTAGTCAAGTTTGTAACATAGGATTGTCTTTTTGGTTTTGTTTTTAATCACTGCCACATATACTCTGTCCTAAAAGAAAGAGAAGTTTAACAACAACAGCAAAATATGCAGGACATAATCTTGCAAGTAGAAATGGATGTGGTTAACCTTGGGGAAAACTACATGGTCGACACTTTTCCCATTTTGCTTTAAACCAGTGGAGACTAAAGCAGAACCTGGCCTCTGAGAGCCATTGCTGGAGGGTGGGTGTGGTGCATAGCTGTGTCCTTTCACCTTGCAGCCAAGCTGGGGGCTAAATATGGCACGGGACAGTTGGGTGCATTAAGGAAACTGAGGGATAGAATAGAAAAATAATGTGACTGGAAAAAAATTTTTTTTCTTTGATACAGAGTGAGACTCTACCCAGGCTGGAGTGCAGTGGTATGATCTCAACTCACTGCAACCTTCACCTCCTAGGTTCAAGCGATTCTCCTGCCTCAGCCTCCTAAGTAGCTGGGACTACAGGCATGCGCCACCACACCCAGCTATGTTTTGTATTTATAGTAGAGACAGGGTTTCGCCATGGTGGCTGGACTGGTCTTGAATTCCTGACCTCAGGTGATCCACCCACCTCAGTCTCCCAAAGTGCTGGGATTACAGGTATGAGCCACTGCGCCGGGTCCTAGAAACAATTTGTAAATGCATATTACAAAATAGTGTGTACAACATAACTCCCATTTTATAAAATACCTGTAGGCATACAGACAGCCCTGGATGTACAGAAAACACACTGGAAAGTTACACAGCACAATCTCACAGGGTTATCGCTGTGTGGAAGAATGATGGACAAATTTATATTTTTCTTGCATTTTGTAATGGAAACATAGAGCTAATAAAGAAGCCAAAAAGAGAGAAAGTGATGCAAGAGGAATTGCGCAACCCTGCAATATCTTGGCTAATGGTCTCCTTGGGATGTGTGGAATTTCGGTGAAGCCACATCTTGTACTGCACATGTGAAACCTGTGAAATATAGTGAAACCCTGTCTCTACTAAAATTACAAAAAGTACCTGGGTGTGGTGGCGCATGCCTGTACTCCCAACTACTTGGGACACTAAGGCAGGAGAATCGCTTGAACCCGGGAGGCAGAGGTTGCAGTGAGCTGAGATCGCACCACTGTATTCCAGCCTGGGTGACAGAGTGAGACTCCATCTCAAAAAAAAAAAAAAAAAAAAAAAAAGAATCAGTAGTAGTGGCCGGGCACTGTGCTTCACGCCTGTAATCCCAGCACTTTGGGAGGCCAAGAGATCGAGACCATCCTGGCCAACATCGTGAAACCCCATCTCTACTAAAAATATAAAAATTAGCAGGGCATGGTGGCGCGTGCCTGTAGTCCCAGCTACTCAGAAGGCTGAGGCAGAAGAATCACTTGAATCCAGAAGGCGGAGGTTGCAGTGAGCCGAGATCAAGTCACTGCACTCCAGCCTGGTGACAGAGTGATATACCACCTCAAAATTTTCGTTTTTTTAGTAGAGACAGGGTTTCACCATGTTGTCCAGGCTGGTCTTGAGCTCCTGACCTTATGATCTACCCGCCTCAGTCTCCCAAAGTGCCGGGATTACAGGTGTGAGCCACCGCACCTGACCACTACTACTATTATTGTTGTTGTTCTTTCTAGCCCCCTTGCCAGTCCCCCTACTCCTCACTGTTCCTTCTTCCCCAAAGTTACCTCAGCAGTCGGGGGGGGCTGATCCTTTCTAGACTATTGACTCCTAAGGCCTCCTCAGGGCACTGGGGCTTTTTGAAGCATGGCTTCATCTCTTTTGTCTGCCTGGGAGGAACAGAGTTTAGTCACCCCAGGACTCCAGTGACAGTGGTCAGGCCTGGCCGTCCAATGTGAGGACAACCCCCCACCCCCACAGTTGCTAAAGGGCTGGCCCTTGCTCTCCTTTCTTCATCTGCTCAGGCAAGATTGCCGCAGAAATGAGCTTGAGGAAACTCCCAGGCAGACAAAGTTGGCTCAGTGGGACTCACACACGGGCCCTGCCCCGTCGATGCGGCCCCTGGGAGAGGGTGTGTAACTGCCCAGTGGGTTCACCTTGCCTGCTGCCTAGACAGAGCTGATTTATTAAGACGGGGGAATTGCAATGAAGAAAGAGTAATTCACTCAGAGCCGGCTGTGTAGGAGACTGCAGTTTTTTTATTACTCAAATCAGTCTCCGCGAGCATCTGTGGATTAGAACTTTTAAAGATAATTTGGCCGGTAGGGGCTTGGGAAGTGGGGAGGGCTGATTGGTCGGGTTGGAGATGGAATCATAGAGGATCGAAGTGAGTTTTTCTTGCTGTTTTCTATTCCTGGGTGTGATGGCAGAACTGGTTGAGCCAGATTACCGGTCTGGGTGGTGTTGGCTGGTCCATGGAGTGCAGGGTCTGCAGAATATCTCAAGCACTCATCTTAGGTTTTGCAATAGTGATGTTACCCCAGGAACAATTTGGGGAGGTTCAGAATCTTGGAGCCAGCATGACATCTAAACTGTAATTTCTAATCTTGTAGCTAGTTTGTTAGTCCTGCAAAGGCAGACTAGTCCCCAGGCAAGAAGAGGGTCTTTTAGGGAAAAGGGCTGCTATCAATTTTGTTTCAGAGTCAAACCATGAACTGAATTCCTTCCCAAAGTTAGTTTGGTCTACGACCAGGAATGAATAAGGACAGCTTGCTTAAAGTTTAGAAGCAAGATGGAGTCAGTTAGGTCTGATTTCTTTCACTGTCATAGTTTCCTCAGTTATGATCTTGCAAAGGTGACTTCAGGTATGGGGTGGGCTTTGAGGGCTCGAGCAGAAACTGCAATCAAGTGGGCAGAGAGAACCAGTGAGAAGGGCCATTGCTGCCCACAAGCCCACAAACCACGAGGCACAGCCACCTCTAACCACAGTGCAGGTTTCAGCCTGCCCAGGACTCCCACCTGAGAGGGGCATGCACAGGGGCTCAGCCAGACCCTGTTGGCCATGCCCAGAACCTTGGCTGCATCAACCCCGGGGAAGGAATGCCTTCCAACTCATCTGTTCAGGGAAGTCCCTATTTTTCTAACTTATGGAAAGCTTTGAGTGTGCTAGCTGTGGCCCGGCCACTCTATCTTGTTTAAAGTAGACATGGTGTGATCCCTGCCCTGGGCCCCTAGTGTGTGAACAGCTTCCAAACAGGCAGCTGAACACTTGAGTCTTGCTCTTATTTTCCAGCTTCTACTTGGGTTCCTTTCTTTTGACTGATAGGTGTGCTATGGACAGTGGAGAAGATCACAGGGCTGGGCACCCCAGCGCACTTGCCCCTTCGCAGGCGTGTGACACTCTCTCAGGCCTTCCTACCTTTGCATTGCTATTCCCTTGGTCTGAATGCCTGTGCCCTGTCTACCTGGGAACTCGTGGGCCTCCTTGAAGAAGGGACCTTGCACCACCATCAGGGTACAAGGTGGTCTTTCCCTGTCACCCTACTCTGGCCTGGCTGAGGTGGGTACCCAGCTGTGAATGCTCAGGGCGGTTGAGCCTGGGGATCTGGGAGGGGTCTCACCTTGACAAGGTGGGAGGAAAGAGGCAGGAGAGAGACTTGAAATCTTTGCCCGAGGGTCAGCAGCCTTTGCATTCTGCTCTATAATATATCCTAATTTTGCAAAGAGATACCCCAAACCTGGAAAGGCATATGTCTCAGAACTGATAGGTATAGACAGACAGACAGATAAATACATACACAGACAGATGGACAGACTCTCACAGAGAGATCTGGAGGGGGAGCAATGAACCAGTAAACATTTTCATACCAACTTTATAATATTTTTCCAGAGGAAAAATAAGAAAACCGGCTCACACCTGTAATCCCAGCACTTTGGGAGGCTAAGGCAAGTGGATCACTTGAGGTCAGGAGTATGAGACCCACCTGGCCAACTGGAAAAACCCCATCTCTACTAAAAAGCTGGGTCTCGAACCCAGCTACACAGGAGGCTGAGGCAGGAGAATCACTTCAACCCAGGAGGCGGAGTTTGCAGTGAGCCAAGGTCACGCCACTGCACTCCAGCCTGGGCAACAGAGAGAGACTCTGCCTGAAAAAAAGCAAAAGAAAGAAAAAAAAAAAAGAAGGAAAGAAAGAAAGAGAAAGAGAGAGAGAGAAAGAGAGAGAGGGAGGGAGGGAGAAAGAGAGAGAGAGAGAAAGAGAGAGAGAGAAAGAAAGAAAGGAAGGAAGGAAGAGAAGAAAGAAAGAAAGAAAAAAGAAAGAAAGAAAGAGAGAAAGAAAGAAAGAAAAAAAGAAAGAAAGAAAGAAAGAGAAAAGAAAAGCATATACAGAGAAAGTCCCCTGTGCACCTCTCCCCTCCTGTTTGGTTGGAAATATAAAGAGGTACAGAAGCCATCTGCAATGTTGTCTTTCTCTTTAGCTTAGAAACGAGACTGTCCAGATTTATGCTTGGTGGATCCTTGTCTCGGTTTCTATGGTTTTATCTGAGAGTGGAAGAGGTAAAGAACTAATACCATGGGCAATAAATATGACTTTCACAGTGATGGATCAGCCTACGGGTATCTGCTGTCCAGTCTCCAAGGAATATGTGAAGTCTGTCTACCCTGAGGATGCCACACCCAGCCCCGTGTATGAAAGGGATTTCACAGCTGTGCACCTGTGTATGAAAGGGATTTCACAGCTGTGCACATCTGGGGCCCGAACACAAAACGGAGCCCGATGGGTTGGTTAAAGGGGTTACAGAGGTTGTGGTGAAACCTCTATGAGAAAAAATGGTAACATTTTTGGCTTTTGCCACTAGATGTGACCCCACGACAGGCTTAAAAATAAGAGGTAAAGTCTAGTGAGGTCTCAAGTGCACAGGATTTCTCAGCCTCAGCACTATCAACATTTTGGGCTGGAGAATTCTTTGTCATGGCGAATGTCTTGTGCATTGTAGGATGTTAGCAGCAGCATCCCTGGCACTGGATATCAGTAGCAATCTCCCAGTTATGATAACTAAAAACGGCTCCAGACATGACAAAATGTCCGAGGGTGGGGGTTGCAGCAAAACCTCCCCCAGTTAAGATGCACCACTCTAGTGGTTCAGAGCGAAGACTCTGGAATTAGACTGTCTCAATTCAAATCCCAATGTTTGCAACTTGTGGGGGAATTGAATGAGTTAACAAATGCAAAGGAAGGATGGCCATATGCTTTATCCTTCAAACCAGGGCAATTTGAGAATGAAAAAGGTTCTAATAATTTCATAAACTGGGGCTGACCATGGCGGCTCATGCCTATAATCACAGCACTTTGGGAGGCCAAGGTGGGAGGATTGCTTGAGACCAAGAGTTCAAGACCTGTCTGGGCAACATAGCGAGACCTCACCTCACAAAAAATAAAAAAATTATCTGGGCGTGGTGGTGTGCACCTGTAGTCCCAACTACTCATGAGGCTGAGGCAGGAGGATCACTTGGGCCCAGGAGTTCCAGGCTGCAGTGAGCTATGCCCATGCCACTATACCCAACTTGGGTGACAGAGTGGGACCTTGTCTCCAATAATAATAATAGTATCATAAACTGGGACTGTCAGCACAGTTGTGTCCATAATCCATATACAGTGTTGACCACAGAGCCTGATCCACTGTGTCCACTCAGTGACCACTATGCTAAATGCTTTACATAAAGGAACTTCATTTAATCTTCCCCAAACCCTGCGAGGTCAGTACTATCGCTATCCCCTTTCATATATGGGAAGACTGAAACTCTAAGAAGCTACAGTAACTTGCCCAAGGTCACACAGCGAGTTGTCCAACCAGGGCTCTGGTCCTCAAAGTCTAGTGCCCACATGTGCTCGAGTACCGCAGGGAAACGGCGTTACTCAACACCCATCCGGCTCTGCACGAACTGCTAGCTCTGCTAGGTAATTCACAGTTCCAGCATTCAGCTCATGACATTGTACCTTTACAAAGCTGAGTGTTTAGGAGTTGCTGTGATAAAAAGCAGGGACTGCATTAAAATCAACGTGGAGCAGGAAAGGAGGATAGCAGTGCTCAATATGATTTTGTTTTGAAAACCTGTGCAGAGTGTAACAAGTGAACCTAGCCCATCAGGAAGCTATTGTTGTTGGTTTAAAAAAATAATATTTTTTGAGACAGAGTCTTTCTCTGTTGCCCACATTGGAGTACAGTGGCATGACCATAGCTCACTGTAGCCTCGACCTCTCAGGCTCAAGCCATCCTCCCACTTTAGCCTTCCAGGAAGCTGGGACTATAGGTACAAGCCCCCATGCCCAGCTTTTTTTTTTTTTTTTTTTTTTTTTAATTTTTTGTAGAGGTGGGATCTGGTTATGTTGCCCAGGCTAGTTTTGAACTCCTGGGCTCAAGTGATCCTCCAGCCTCAGCCTCCCAAAGTGCTGAGATTACAGGAGTGAGCCATTGCACCTGGCCTTACTGTGGTTATTTAAGAATGAAACAACAGGTCGGATGTGTGTAATCGCAGCAGTTTGGGAGACTGAGGTGGGTGGATCATTTGAGGTCAGGAGTTTGAGACCAGCCTGATCAACATGGTGAAACCCCATCTGTACTCTAAAATACAAAAATTAGCCGGGTGTGGTGGTGGGCGCCTGTAATCTCAGCTACTCAGGAAGCTGAGGAAGGAGAATCACTTGAACGCAGGAGGCGGAGGTTGCAGTGAGCTGAGATGGCACCACTGCACTCCAGCATGGATGACAGAGATTCCCTCTCAAAAATAAAAATAAAAAAAGAATGAAACAACAAAATTTTTACCCCAATTTATATGTATTATTATTTTCCAAGATAGTTACTAAGTTGTTAGGACACAAAGTCTTATTAAGTTGTTTGAACCCAGCTACTTAAAAAAAGGAACTGTTTCTGTTTGGTTTTTCTTTTAGCCTAGGGGTACCATGAAGGTGCTGTGAATGGAGAAAGTTTATGAGCCTCTGCACTCAACATTTTGCCATTGGTAGAACCCAGGAGGTTAATGTTGGAGAAGGCCTTTGAGTGCAGAGAGCCCACCCTGGTTGTACATTCTGGTGAAACCTCTCTGTGTCTATATCACACCAGCCTGTGATGTAATCAATCTCTCTCTGTCTTTCTCTGTGTTTTCCCTCTTGCTTTCTGTCTCTCTCTCTCTCTCTCTCTCTCACACACACACACACACGTACATATACATATAGTTTCCTTTCCCTCACACAAACACTAATATCCCCTGACCCTAATCAGACAATTGCCAAAACCCCATTTGTCTGAATTCCCTTTACTTCAATTTTTTGCCCTTTTTCAACTGTTTCAGGAAGCAAACCAGTTCTGTTTTTCAACTCGAACCTAGTCAGTGTTCAAGCTGAGCATCTACTTCTCGGGTTAGAAGTCACATTATCAGCTCAGACCCGTTTGATACCGTGAAAAGCAGACACACAAACGGACCCCCTCCCCAGACAGTACTTGCGACTGACGCAACCAGCCTGAAGTACTTAGGTTTCTTTTCTTTTTTTTTTTTTTTGAGACAGTCTCGCTCTGTCACCCAGGCTGGAGTGCAGTGGCGTGATCTTGACTCACCGCAACCTCCACCTCCTGGTTTCAAGCAATTCTCCTGCCTCAGCCTCCCAAGTAGCTGGGATTACAAGTACCCACCACCACGCCCAGCTAATTTTTGTATTTTTAGTAGAAACAGTGTTTCACCATGTTGGCCATGGCTGATCTGGAGCTCCTGACCTCAAGTGATCCACCCGCCTCAGCCTCCCAAAGTGCTGAGATTTCAGGCATGAGAGCTACTGCGCCCAGTCAGTACTTAGATTTCTTAAGATCCAATCTTAAGAAAGACAATTAGAAGACAGAATGGGCAACTGGGAGAGGCCTGATAATATGGCAGAGGGGAGAGGGGGGTGAAGGTGTGGGTGGTAGGAGGGTGGCTGGTTGGGGAAGTGGCCACTGGATCTTAGGCCACAGGCATACTTTTCCATCTCCAGCTTCCTCATTTACAGAAAACCAGACTGCAGTGGTGTGATGGAAATACGTGGGACGGGGACAGGTGACTGACTTTCATTACTAACCAGAGGACAGCTTAGACAAGTCACTCTGGCTGGGCCTCAGTTTCCTTATCTCTAACAGGACTGGATTGCCCAGTGCTCCTCAGACTGTGGCACCTGGGGCACATTCATAGCTTGTGTGTGTATCTGGCCTTGAAATATCTGTCTTCCCGGGATGGCAAGTTTATTAAAAAATTTGGAAGGACTCACCCTTTTTACAAGAAAGCATTTTATGTCATTGTTCAGAATGCAAAATATATATGCATTTTAGTTACAATAACATTTGATAACATTTAATGAGTAATTACTGTGTGCCAAGTGTGCCAAACTCTAGGTGAGCCTCACAATAACCTAATGAGGTATTATTATTCCCATTTTATAGATTAAAAATCTGGGGTAGAGGGAGTAGATAATCCACCTAAAGATCTGTTATTAAGTAGTGATAAAAGATCTCCACTACCTCTCTCCCCCACAAAAAATATGGACTCATTACAAGTTGCTTTAGGATCTACCTCCAGACCCATGGAGTTTCTTTAGTAAAATCTGAACGACACAGGCCAAAATAATCTCCAAAGGCCAGCTCTGACACTTTTAAATCAATTTTAGCTAAATCCGTTCACACAAGGCTTCGCACATCCAGTGTCCCTGAAGGATGAAGGAGGTTAGGCAGGCCCTGCGGGGGCTCGAGGAATTCGCTAAGTGAATTTTCTGGCTTCTGAGTACACTTTAAAATGGCCAGAGGGCGCGAGGCTTCCGGCTAGGCCGCCACCTCCCCGCCCAGCTGTGTTGTTTGCAGCCAGTGTTGTCGGGCACTTCCTCGTTCCCGCGCGCCCCGGGCGCAGCTCCCTGCACCCAGCGCTAGCGCTCCTCAGAAGGGAGGGGGCCAGAGGTGAGATTTCGCAACCGCCTCCCTCCCTCTTTCCCCGCCTTGGCACTCAGTAGTCTCCCAGATGAGCACTCTCTCAGACCGCTGCGGGCCGCCAGGCGCCGGGAATGTCCCCTGAATGCGCACGGGCAGCGGGCGACGCGCCCTTGCGCAGCCTGGAGCAAGCCAACCGCACCCGCTTCTCCTTCTTCTCCGACGTCAAGGGTGACCACCGGCTACTGCTGGCCGCAGTGGAGACAACCGTGCTGGCGCTCATCTTTGCAGTGTCGCTGCTGGGCAACGTGTGCGCCCTGGTGCTGGTGGCGCGCCGACGACGCCGCGGCACGACTGCTTGCCTGGTGCTCAACCTCTTCTGCGCCGACCTGCTCTTCATCAGTGCGATCCCTCTGGTGCTGGCCGTGCGCTGGACCGAGGCATGGCTGCTGGGCCCCGTTGCCTGCCACCTGCTCTTCTACGTGATGACCCTGAGCGGCGGCGTCACCATCCTCACGCTGGCCGCGGTCAGCCTAGAGCGCATGGTGTGCATCGTGCACCTGCAGCGCGGCGTGAGGGGTCCTGGGCGGCGGGCGCGGGCAGTGCTGCTGGCGCTTATCTGGGGCTACTCGGCGGTCGCCGCTCTGCCTCTCTGCGTCTTCTTCCGAGTCGTGCCGCAACGGCTCCCCGGCGCAGACCAGGTGAGCTCCCCTCTGTGCGTGCCGGGCAGGTGTCCTGCGCAGGCTGGGAAGCGGGGCCCTGACGGAAGCTGGGATGAGGCTGATGAACAACAATAGCCATTTATTGCACTTAATCGTTGTGCCAAACCTTGTGCCCATCTCTGTGAAGTTTAATCTCTTAAATCTCACTACAACGCTGTGCACACGCCCTCCTAAATGATGAAAGTGGAGTCCCCCAAATTCTTGCTAAATGCAATGACTGTTCCGAGGTTAATTAACGAGTAGTTTAGGAGCGAGACGGAACTTTGGGGGTGCAGGGTGGCCAATCACTTTGTATTGAATCATGATTCCTCGCCAGGTGTTACAATACTGTTATTATCACGCCCATTTCACAGATGAGAAGCAGAGGCACACCGAAGTGTATAATAACTTGCCCAGAGTATTTTACCCGTAATTCGAGGAGGAGTTGGGCTCCTTCCAGAAGTTTATCGGTAATTCAAGGAGCAGTTGGGCTCCTGTCCAGGGTTGGGTTATGGTCCTGCTTTGAAAGCGCGTGGGCAGGCGCGTGTGACCTAGGGACCCCGGATGGAATGCTGTCTTTAGGGGACTTGTGACGGAATTCCCTTCCGGGGTCTTCAGTATTTTTCAGCTGCACAACGGAAGGATTACACTAGACCTTTAAGGTGTCCTGGGCGCCTGAAATGTGCAGATTACAAAGGCTGGGCCGACGAGCTCTGTTTTGCGTAGCGGGTCCATAGTTGTCATTATTAGGTCATGGTGGGGGGTGGGAGTGACCACCATCTGAATAAGGTTCTGTGGATAGTGCAGGACATTGGCTCGGGTCCCCTCGAGTCCTGCGGTCCGGAATCCCGAGCTCGGGTCTTTTTCTTCTGCCGCTTTGTCCCGTGGTTGCAGGGTTCGTGCGCCGAAATCCACCCGGGAGAGTAGACTTAGACGCGGCGTCGCGGTGGAGGACAGTGGCCGCTGTCTGGCTGTCTTCCCAGTGTGTTTGGTTCTCCGTGCCTCGCAGAGAGAGACAGGGAAAGGACCTGGGTCTGTGCGCTGGGGGCTCAGCCTCCAGGAGCGTCTGCCGTGGCTGGTTCTTGGTCTCCCCTTCCCTACCGGGGTCGCTGGTTTTCCGGCCCGGAATCCCCTGCCCTTAAGCTCCCTCTCCACGTAGGACTGAGTATGGGGTGCCCTGAGTAATCGTGACACAAACAGGAATCACAGTCCCAAGGAGGGACCTTCTAAGTGGTCAGAGAGGGGAGTAGGGAGGGAGAAATTACATGTCACCAGGGGAAGGCTCAGTGATGGAGATACACACAGCCCACCAGGGACACCCCTGGGTGTGTGACCCTCCAGAGCCTGGAACAGAGAGGTGGTGCTTCTCTGGGGGTTTTCCCAGACCTGTCTCTCACACAGCCCTTTATGGAGGGGGTGGGGTAGGATGGATGGAGTCTGCCTCCTGTATCCTGTGCGAGTTTTTTTTTTTTTTTTTAAACATAAACTTAAAATACTTGTTTCTAATGCTTGTGTGAAATACATTGTGAAGTGTTTGTTCGTTTATGGCCTTGAATGATTAACGGGCAGGAGTCCCATTAAGCCTGTGGCACTTGATCAAATAACATGCAAGCTTGTGGCCATGTCCACTCAAGAGGGGCCCAGAGAAGCCAGGATTAGCTGAGCAGGTGGGTGCCATTTACAGGCAGACCACGGGCTGCAGCTTAGTGGGCAGGCTTGCTCTTAGCCCACACACACCTGAGAATCAAGGTGGGCCACGCAGATGCCTCTGAAAGCATGGATCAGGTGGGGGCTGGGCTTCTGCCGTCAGTTTCTTTGATTTTTTTTATAAGTTATTCTCTCAACGAGTTATAGTACTTGTATATTTCTCATAGAACTTGAGGTATTTCACCTCATGTTCTTTCTTACGGGAGAAAATGATGTTCAGGGAATGAAAGACCAGGTAGAATGTATCTTGAAGGTATCTTAAGTTTTCTGATGTGTATTTTGTGCCTCTCCCTTTTTTCAATGATTTCAAGTATAATCCTAATTAATTGGCAAATGACATTAAAAAATAAGACTCTTGTCACTTCCCAGCCAAAGCCCAGACTAAAGTTGTGTGCTGACAGGGACACAGGCGACTGTTTGGGTGAGAAGGCCTTGGCATAGGCGAGGGCCTTCCGTGTCTTGGCCACTTAGTGCTGTACCCCTGTTAGGGAATCTGGGTGTGGGTAGAGCCCTCTGTGGTGCTTCCAGAGTGGTCACAGTTGCGCTGCAAGGTGCTTCCGTGGAGGTCAGTGTTGTGATGCCTGGGCACACAGACCTCCCTTGTTTTAATGTTGAAATACTTCCTTGGTTTTAAGAGCCTTTGCTGAGGGATTTGGGCAAAGCCACTGGGAGAGAATGAACCTGCGGTGTGCACTGGGGGCCAGGTGAGTTAGTTACCCACAGGAGCCCTACTCACTGAAATTAGTAGAGGTAAGGTGGGAAAGCTTGAAATTAAAAAAAAAAAAAAATCCCTGGGCGCAGTGGCTCACACCTGTAATCCCAGCACTTCGGGAGGCTGAGATGGGCGGATCACTTGAGGTCAGGAATTGGAGACAAGCCTGGCCAATGTAGTGAAACCCTGTCTCTATTAAAAATACAAAAATTAGCTGGGTGTGGTGGCATGCACCTGTAGTCCCAGGTACAAGGGAGGCTGAGGCATGAGCATTGCTTGAACCAGAAGGTGGAGGTTGCAGTGAGCTGAGATGGTACCACTGCACTCCAGCCTGGCTAGCAAAGCAAGACTCAATCTCAAAAAAAAAAAATTTTTTTTTAATTTTAAAAATGGGACAATCTTTTCTGGCTCTCCATCTTCTTTGTCTTCTTTCCTACCTGTCTGCTGCACCCACCCCATCTCTCTCTCTCTCTCTCTCTCTCTTACACACACACACACACACACACACACACACACACACACACACACACACTTTCGCACCTACCTGCCCAGGAACCCAACAAACAGAAAAACCCCAGTTTCTTAAGGGTTGTTGCCTGAACACATAGGAAACATCCCATTTTATAGGTTCAGCAGTTGAAGAAATAAGTTGAAAAGAATGAGAGAAAAAAAAGGAGGAGTGTAGTCATTAAAAAAAAAAAAAAAAGCAACAGGAGGATCTGGTCTAGACTGACTGAGTCTCACATTTAAAATTAGCAAAGGCTTGTTTTCTCAATCGCCATATTCCCAGCTTTCTGCTTGTGGATTCTGCCTGCCCCATCCCACTTGGAGACTAAATATGGATGTTTTGGATGGGGGATATTTTCCTAACCCAAACCACACACTGAGAGAATCAACCAAGCCTAAGCAGATGCTGGCTCTCTCCCCTCAAGGAGCGTTGGCCAAGGAAACTGCCCCTTAGAGCTTCTCCGACCTGAGAGCCCTCCTGAAACAGAAACTCAATCTCTCGTCCATGTGGGCTGTGGGTGCCCAGTAGTTCATGGTAATCAGACTCTAAAACTCCCCTGAAGAGAAGATGAGGGGATAAACATCCTAGAAATGTGAGACAACTTGGTATTTGGAGTGGGCTTTGGAGTCAAACGTTCTGTTTAAATCCCATCTCTGCCATTTGGGAGCTTTGTGACAGAATCCAAGCTGTCTAACCTCTTAGTACCTCACTTTCCTCTTCTGCAAAATGGGCATAATTATAGTATCAACCAACCTTACTGGATCGTCAAGGGCACTCATATTCAGTAAATGGGCCAACACCTGGTGCATACACAGTTAAGCGCATAAGAATTGCTAGCCATTATTAGTGTCCTTATCTTTGAGCATAAACGTTTTAAACATTCTTCAAACAGTATAATTCTTCTGATTGCTGTAAAATAACAGACTGCCATTTTAAGAGGGTGTCAACATCCTAGCAACGTTGACATCTCAGCCAGGTCAGCTCACTCTGCCTCAACAGGATTCCAGCCTGTGTGTGCTGTGGCCCTGGCTGGGTGGTGACCCACATCGGCAGGTGGAGAAGACTGTCTGTCCTGGCCAGAATGTGCTGCCCATTCATTCTGCAAACATTTACTGAGCACCCTTCCCCTCTTGCCCCTGCCACAAATCATGTAAATCCGCCTCCGTCTCTTCAAGGAGAAGCACACAGATGGTCCTAGATTCTGGCCTAATGTGGTCCTCACAGTCACCCCACCCCATATTCTTTTGTTTATTCTAAAAGAGGAAATCCCTAAAGTCACAGAATGGCAAAAGATGGAACCAGAATGTAGCCCCACTGTTTTGGGTCCCTCTGGATGCCATCACCCTTGGGTTTATACTTCCTTGGGGCACTTGATCCCACTGCCCCACCCTACCCTAATTTAATACCAGGCTAGTCATGTGAACGTTCACGTGTCTCTGCCGAGTGTGGATTGTCTGAGGAAACAAACACAGTTTGCTTGCCTTCGTTACGATTAGAGAATACTTTTAAAATATAAGAAAGGAAGCATCTGTTGTGTTGATATTTTCTCTTTTTTGCTGGGTAGCTGATAGAAGAGGAAACATCCAACTAGGACTCCTAGGTTCTTAAAATGATCTTGAAGTCTTCCATGTTGATGGCAGAGGTAAGGCATAGGAACAAGGATTTGTCAAGGGTCTCCAGAGGTACTGCAGGAAGAATCATCAGAGGGACTGATAGGCAAACAGCTCGAACAAACAGCTGAAACTGATCTGCAAATAGGCAGTGTTTGCAAGTAAGTCAGCCAGTGTGGGGAGGGTCAGCATTTCCGGTGCCTGTGGACAGATGTCCCCATCCACAAGGGGAGTCTCCTTAGAAAATCTCGTTTGGCAATTTTGTCCTGAACACCTAATATGTATTAGTCAGAATTCTAGGTGCTGGGATGCTGGCTGGAAAAAGGCAGGCGTGGTCCCCACCCTTAGTAACACACTTCAGTGGGGGCTCCAGACAGGGAAGGGGATGATTGCACAAGCTGTGGAGAGCTGTGGAAGGGTCTCTGCTGGGTGTGGGGAGTCCAGGAAGCTATTGGGAGACGACGGTGTCCCCAGTGAGTGTGAAGATGAGAGGAAGTAAGCCAGGCAAGGGGATGGAGACCAGGAGGGCATTATAGGCAGAGGAGAGTCCACGTGGAGGCCAAAGGAACAGTGAGTGCTGTTCTGAAACTTGCAAGGGGTTCTCCACCACGCATGTGTACAGCGTGGGGTTCAGTGGGGGCAAAAGACAGTGCTAGAAGGGTTGGCAGAGGAGAGGGAGAAGGGCCAGAGTCGTCCTGGTAGGAAGTTTGAACTTAGTGGTGATGGCCTGGTCTTGGTAAGGGTTGGGGGCAGGTCAGTGAAAATGCGATAGGTGGGTGAGTCAATGGCGATGAAGGAGGAGCTTAGAGATTCCTTCTGAGTGGGGAGGAGGAGGTGGGCAGAAGGCCAGTGCTACGGTTTCTGGCAGCTTGGAGAATGGCGGCCTTGTGCCCTGATTCGGGAAGTGCGGGAATCAGGTGGAACCATTTGGGGATGGGACCTTCAAAGCTTAGTGTGCCTATGAGGCCTCCTGCTGAGATGTCCAGGCGTCCTGCTGAGATGTCCTCATGGCTACTGGGTGAGTCTGGGGTTCAGGAAAGCACGGAGCTGAAAAGAGTAGATTGGAGCCTTATCTGCAAAAGGAGCCGTGGAAATGGGTGAGATAGCCAGGGAGAAGTGGAGACTGGGATGAGGCAGAACACATTTGGGGGATCCAAGTCACACTTATCCCTTCACCGTGAGTGGCCTCCCATTTCATTCCAGAATTCTGGTCTGACACCTGAGCTCCGGCCTCTCTATGCCCCTGGCTGCGGTCCTTCCAGGCATAGCAGAAACAGCCCTTCCTAGGTGGCTCTGCCCTCTCTGGTCCTCTGAAGCTCTCTGGGCACTTCCAGCTGCTTGTCCTGTCCTGAAGTGTCCTAGTGCTTCTCTGCCTCCCTCACTGCTGGAGGATAGGGCCAGCGCCTTGCTCTTCCTCACCGTGGCTTCGCTGTGGTCAGCCACCATGTCTGGAGTCGGGTGGTTGAGCAAATGAATTAAAGAAGACTATTGTTGACTCTGCCAATTCCGCTTCTGTAACTCAGTAACAAGGCAGACCTGCCACTTTTGTTTTCCAAGTTCCCTTTTTAAAATCAGGAGACATTTCACATGTGCAGAAAAAGTACAGAGAATATAAGACTCACACCTCCACCTTACAGATTTGACATACTGCCTAACTCCTCTACCTGTCACAGCCTGCGGGAGAATATCTAGAATCAAAACGACTTAAACCAAATGGATTTTCCCACAGAAACCAACTTATGACACCAACTTGGATCTCTGTGGGCATGGCACCTGTTATTTTATTTTTTAATGAGACCAGACAGTGCATTTAGTCAACAATACCATATAAAACCTTCTAAAGAAATACCAATCCATCATTTAGGCCCCCAAGTCAGTTGCACTGCCTCTCAATTCACGTGTGAGGGTGTTGGGCAGAGTTCTTATCTTACTTCCTTATCACACTTCCTGCCCTGAGCAATAGCCACAAATCAAAAGGTGAGAGAATGTCTTTATTAAAGTCACGGCATTTGGGAGCTTCCTGGGACAGGTTCATTGTCTCTGTAGAAAAATAGCTGGTCAAGTTGGCAGAACTATCATGGTGGTCTGTGTTTCATGTATGATCATCATTTCACTTATAAATCAACTTTTTTCTTTTATAAAAGTAATACAGGCACATCATGGAAAATTAGGAAATTCAGATAAGCCACAAGAATAAAAACAATTTGAGAGTCCCGCCTAGAAATAGACACTTCACTTTCTGGATTGTATCCGTCCATGTTTTTTTCTGTGCATGCAAGCATGTGAGTGTATGTGCAAAAGAGTGTGTGTGTTGGATGGCTATATACTCATTTACACATATACATTCTCTTCAACACATTGGGATCAGAGAAACACATGGTTTAGGGACCTGCTTTTTTTCTTTCATTCCTACTGTAGAGAGAACACCTTGCTCTATCATTATATCCTCCACAAAAGTCTTGCTAACCCTGGAGAGATTTTGGCAGACATTCTGGAAAAGGCTTTTGGAAAGAGTTGGGGGTCTTAAGAAAAGCTTCTGGGCGTCCTCTGTTTTTCTACTGTCCCTTAAAATTTTTGCATCGCAGGAACAGGAATTAGAGACCAAGTCACATTCAGGGCTGGAATCCATTTCTTCCGATTGGTGCTTTAGCGTATCTGCTCATATGTATTGCTACTGTTGTCTTGGAACGAGGGGTCCATAGTGGGCAGAAGCCTGAGTACAAAAGAGGGTGGTGTGGGTGTTCTAGAGAGCAGTGGTAGCCTCATGCCAGTAATCAGAAGATCCTTGAAAGAAACAGGTTTCTGGCCAGGTATGGTGGCTGTAATCACAGCACTCTGGGGGGCCAAGGCAGGTAGATCACAAGGTCAGGAAATCGAGATTATTCTGGCTAACATGGTGAAACCCCTTGTCTACTAAAAAATACAAAAAAAAATTAGCTGGTCATGGTGGAGCACGCCTGTGGTCCCAGCTACTCGGGAGGCTGAGGCGAAGCAGGAGAATCACTTGAACCCGGAGGCGGAGGTTGCAGTGAGCCGAGATCACGCCACTGCACTCTAGACCTCCAGACTGGCAAAAAAGGGAAACTCTGAAAAAAAAAAAAAAAAAAAAAAAAAAAAAAGCAGGTTTCTTTCCAATTACTGAAATGTGTGAAGCTTTAATAAACTTCCCCCTACCATGTGTTCACACCAGCCCAGTCTTGATTCACTGTTAAAAATTCTCTGCTTTTGGCCTAGTAGAGCATTCAATGACTATTGGTCAAGTGAATGAATGAATGAATGGTATTTCGGATGCTAATGCTACTCCTAGACATTGGTTAAGATGCCTTGGCCCTTCAAAATCAGTAACGTGGTCTTTTTACACAGCATGTGCTCTTAAAAATCTGTTCTATATGCATGTGTTAGGGCCACTTGTTTTCTAAACAGTTTTGTTTCTGTAGTCAATTGGGCATAGGAATTTTATATGTGGGGAGTTAGTATACACACACACACACACACACAGATATATGTCTGTTTTCATTGGCCTATTTATTCATTGGATGAAATTGTTGCAGAAACTATTTGTAACTATTCAGTAAGGTCTCCATATGTTTCAGTTCTCGCAGTTAGTGTTAAACATTTGAATCAATACAACCTAGTGATAGCAGCAAGATCACGAACCTTCACACTCTTCTGCCATATTCCATTGGTTTTACATCTTGAACTGTCTGTGAGTGGAGGCTGATCTTTGCCTTGGGGCTCTAGACGGCCAGGTTGACGCAGCTCGACACACTTTAGACACCTGAGCACCCTCAGCATGAACACTTAATGCTTTAGCACAGACCCTGTGGCCTTCGGCTTACACAGTGTGACTACAGGGAAACCTAGTTCCTGTTTCGATGTGTTTGTTACATAGCATGTCCTTTCCAATCTCTGTAACCTTTCAGGGGTCTGTTTTCTTTGTTGTAAAATGGCAGGCTTGGAAGAGAAGGCTCAAAAGCCCTTTGCATGTCAGCCCAGGGAAATAGAAAGACCACATCTGGGAACCGACTCTAACTCTTACCACTCTGTAAGCCTGAGGCTCAGTTGCTGTCCCTGGAGAACGGGAAACACAACCGTGGCTATTCTGAGGGTCAGGGGCAAGTGCTTTGTAAGTGGAATTGTGGTGGGCAGTGGGAGGGATTCTGGGGTTCAGTGTCATGCTAGTTGTGTAACTGGGAAATGCAACCGCGTAAGTGTCAGGAAACCCTCAGTAAGACTGAGCCAGAGGCCAATAAGAAGTCAGCATTTACATGATGTTCTTTTCCTTTTTGTAACCAGGAAATTTCGATTTGCACACTGATTTGGCCCACCATTGCTGGAGAGATCTCGTGGGACGTGTCTTTTGTTACTTTGAACTTCTTGGTGCCAGGACTGGTCATTGTGATCAGTTACTCCAAAATTTTACAGGTATGTTTGTTTCAAGTGCTACCACTGAACTTCACTCAGACTTGGGGTTATTTCTGCTAGAATCTTAGAATTTGGGGTCGGAGAACACCTAAGAGTTCAAGCTCAATCTTGATTCACTGCCCAGGTCTACAGCACTGAGGAAGGAGAGGGTGTTTTTTTTTAAGTTATATCTTTGTGATTATGTTTTTGCTCATCACTAAAGTAATACCAGGTCATTACAAAAAATTAAATTAAAATGAAAGAGACACATAAATGTAAATAACACAGAAACTGAAAACTTGCTCTACCTTCTTAACAACTCAAGATGTATTTTTTCAGGTTATTTTTCTTACAAGCTTATGTGTCTTGTATACTGTGTGTGTATTTGATGAACCACATGAAATTGCAGGTTCAAATGGTCAAACGGTTATCTGACACTGTTCAATGTTCTTTTCAGATATGAGATAATACTCTCTGCTCTGTAACTCCTTTTTTTCACTTAACATTATATCTTAACATCTTTCTACATCATTCCTATATCTCTAGCTCATTATTTTTAGTGGCTACAGATGTGACTTCATTTATTTTATAGTCTTTTGGGCTGTGTCCATTGTTTCCCCATCGCAAACACTGCAATACTGGAGAATGCATACATTTTAAAACATTTTATTGAAGTATTATACACATATATAAAAAGCACACTGAGCATAGGTATAGGCTCTAACTGAGTGCATTCATGAAAGCAGCTCCCAGGTCAAGAAACGGAATATTACCAGAAGTCCCTCCTATTATCTTCTAGTCGCTACTCCACCCACCCTCAGGGAATGTCCATTTCAAATGTGCACTGAAACAGGAAATGATCTCTACCTTCAAAACAAATATGTACAGGGACATAAAAAGGACGAGTCAGCCTGTTTTATATCTCTTAAGGCAGCCCATTTGTGAGTAAGTTGCCTGCCCAGGCAAACAGCATGGGTGCATTCATGTTTATGCCCATTTTAGAAGGTTTACTGCAAAGCCCTTGAACCCTCGTGGAGGTTTATAGTTGTTGAATCTTGGTTTTACAGTGTCTCATGTGTGGGTCATCTGGCAAGTAGGCACATTGAAGTGTTGCCCTGTAGGGCCTGCTCACCGTCTGGTCACTTTTATGGCCCTTTCTTTGCACCTGAGGGTCTGTAACCTTCTTAGATGCTCAGAACCCATAGCCAGGCCAACCTCCATCCAGGTCTGCTAATCCCTGGGTCCTGTGGGAGATGGCCCCTCCATGTCACTCATGAGACTCTTGCCCACCCAATGACCACTAAAGTGACACCCAGCCTGGGGCTTGTTCAAGTGCAGGAGGTAGATTCAGGCCTGGAGTTAAGGTCTGGACAGTGCTTGCGATGGGACCAGGCATATGATAGTGCTATATAAGTGTTAGCTATTATCATTAAGTTAAAATGAGAGAAAAAAGAAGATAAATGTAGAACTTTGTGAGAGAAAAAGGAAGATAAATGTAGAACTTATTTAACAAATATTTACATAGTGTTGATCCTATGCCAGGAACTAACTCTTTAATTCTAATAAGAATAACAGATGAAGAAACCCAGGCAGAGGGAGGGTAAGTAACTTACCCAAGGTAACACAACTTGTAAGTGGCAATCAGGATTTAAATTCAGGCAGTCTGACCCTAGAGTCCCAGTGCATTAATTCCTCAGACTACCCTGTGCACAGTGCTTGGGGGAAAGGAGGTGGGCTAAAACCGAGCAAGACACATGCTCTATCCAGAAGGACCTTTGACATAGAAGGGGAAGAGGGAGGAGACAAACAAGGATGCTGATATTGAAAGCAGAGAAACTGAATACAAGGTAGAAGATACTGAGACTTTGCAAACACTTTGCAAACTGTTAAATGCTACACAAACGTAAGGGACGAATAAGGGGTATAAGAAAGAAGAGCAGGCCAGGTGTGGTGGCTCACGCCTGTAATCCCAGCACTTTGGGAGGCCGAGGTCGGCGGATCACCTGGAGTCAGGAGTTCAAGGCCAGCCTTGCCAACATGGTGAAAGCCCGTCTCTACTAATAATGCAAAATTCAGCCTGGTGTAGTGGTGGGCACTTGTAATCCCAGCTACTGTGGAGGCTGAGGCAGGAGAATCGCTTGAACCCAGGAGAAGGAGGTTGCAGTGAGCCGAGATTGCACCACTGCACTCCAGTCTGGGCAACAAAATGAGACTCTGTCTCAAAAAAAAAAAAAAAAAAAAAAGCAAAAGGCCATGAAGACAGACAAAGAGACTTGACAGTGTTATTTTAACAATCTGGGTTTGAGTCTTGAATCTGCCACTTACTTGCTGTGTGGCCTTGGCCAGGTTAGTTACCATCCCTGGGCTTCGGTTTCCTCATCTGCAAAATAGCAAACATAATGCCAGCAGTGTAGAGGTGTCATAAGGCATATAGGAGATGCTACTGATGGGACAGGGAGAGCCATGCCTGCCTGTCGCAGGCGATGAATAAATTATGACGGTCGTGATTTGTTAGGCAAGGCTGCTCTTCCCACCCTTGTCTCAGAGCATGCTGGGAAAAGGTGCTGCTAAGATTTGCAAGAGAATAAACAACAGCCCAGATTTGGAGCACATCAGGAACAAGGAATTGGCGCTAGAGCAGGGCTGGCTGGAAGGGGCGGCAGCATTTGATCTCCTTCCTGGAGGTCTCACTCCTGAGTTCCTTAGGGGCCAAGAGGGCTGTGGTCTGCCCCTTTTCACTCGTACCTCACGCTTCTCAGCTGCCTGCTGAGGGAGGAATGATTTTCCACCCACCCCCATCTTTTTCTCAAGGCCAGGGTCTACCTGGAAAAATTCTATGAGACCTGAGGAGTTGGGGCAGGTGTCCTCTTAGCAATCCACCTCTAAACAGCAGTTTACTCTTGAAGCACCTTATGTCTAAACCCACAGCCAACCTTCACTTCTCCCCATCACAGACCTCAGAACAGCTCCTGGATGCAAGAGCTGTCATGACTCACAGTGCGGTGAAAGGGCACTCTGAGTAACAGAGTAACAGGTCAAATATATAATTTACATTCTATCACCATCCTCACCTTAATGCCCTGTGTGGTCTCACCTTCATATTTCACCCTCCCTTGTGTCCACATTGGCCTTGAGGCTGTACTGTGCACTTCTGTCCCAGGGCCTTTGCACCTGCCACTTGTTCTCCTGGATCTCTCTTCTCCAGATTTCTGCATGGGCCACTTCCCCACTTCATTTAGTCTTTACTCAAAAAGTTCTTCACCAAAAAGTCTCCCCATCAATCTCCAATTCCTTATCCTGATTTATTTCTCTTCAAACACTTACTACACCTGTCATATTCCATTTATGACAGTCATCTGTCTTGCCCACTACAATGCAAGCTCCATGAGAGCAGAGGTTTTTGTTTGTTCACTGCTATATTCCTATGCCTAGATCAGAGCCTGACTCATTCATTGTAGGTGCTCAATAAATATTTGTTGAATGAATGAGGCATAAGCCTTGGATCACATTGAAAGGGTCTATAGGGTAGTCTCTTCTTGGACAGTGGGACAATCACTGAACAGAGAGTCCTAAGACAGGAGTTCTAATCTAGGCTGTATCACTGTGTGACCTTGGGCAAGTCACTTAAGTAATGTGATCCTCAGTTTCTGCAGGAGCCAAATATGCCTCTGGATTAACACAATAAAATGAAAAAGCAGATATAATAATGTTTTAAAAATCACAATTTTAATCCAAATATCACTTAAAAATTACTTTCCACCTTATTAGCAAAATTCACTGTTGCCCATTTCCCAGGAGGACTATGACATTTGTCCTCGCTTGGTACCATGAGTTTGCCAGGCTGATAACTTGGAAGCAGGCAATCTATACCAGGTGGATGGAGTGTCTGGGAAGGGCCTCAGTTTGCAGCTCCTCCTCTGTGAAGATATACTTAACTCAGAGATACTGAGTCAGCTTTTCTGTACAAGCTTTTTCTGTGAAGCTTGGTTTTACATAACTCTGTAAAATAAATTGAACATCAATGTTAATTAGGCATAATAACAGACAATTCACAAATTGTTTGAAGCCCTGGGATACATAACTATAGCCCTTCCAGTCCCACTTCTCACCTGTCACTAGCTCCTGTAACCCAGGTCTCATCTCCAGGCTTGAGAAGTGTCTCTTTTTCACATCACCCTGGTCTTCTACTGCTCTAAAGCAGTATGTCTTCTAGAATGTTCTGTAGAGTGCCATGGGAATGTTAGGTGTTAGAAAGGGTTTGGGAAATGCTGGGATAGGCTAGATGGGATTCTTTGCTGCAGGACTTCCCAGAATGTTTATTATGCCAATATACTTTGAGGATCTCTCACACAGTAATAGAACAGGTATCATCGCTAAACGTGACTACAGAACCCCCTTTTCTCCACAGAGCATCTGTCTGCGCTGGTGCTCCATGGAATGCCTTTTTGGAAACCCTGCTCTAAAGTCTCCACCCTCCTTCCTGGTTCTGACCTGGGCAAGAATTCAAAGCAGGCTTCGCCCTGGCTCTTTCCCTACTGCCCGCCCTTCAGGGGCTGCTTCATGTGCTTGAGGCAGTGGCCTTATTCACCCTTCTGCCCTCCCTGCTTCCTCTTTCCTTGTTACTCAGACACACCATACATCTTCAGTGATTTTTTCCAATCAACAGTTTTCCCAAGGGAATAACCTCCCAGCAACTCCTAAGTGCCTTCAGATCAGGTTGTAACCACTGTTTGGGGCTTGCTTGACGTCATCGCCCAGCAACTGTTGCCATGGCAACTGAGATGCCTCTACCCTTTTGTAACAGTAGATGTTTATTGATCCCCCTCTCATTGCCCACATAGGCACCAGAATGGAAGAGCAGCGTGGGCGGAGCTGCCTTGCTTATTGCTGTGTGTCCAGCACCTATGAGTGCTTAGCACATAGCAGAGGCTTATAAATATTTGTTGAATAAGTGAGTCTGTGGCTTGCAGATGGAAAACCCTCAGCCTGTCTCAGGGCTTAACTGAGAAACAAAATCTGTTTCTGCAGAACACGAGGCGTTAGACAGTGAACACAAAGCCCTTTCTCCACGCCTGGCCTGCATTCCCCAGCTTTGGGGGCCTGCATGCTGGTCACGAAAAGGGAGGTGGAATCTCTGGAAAGATGGAATCTTCCGTCCAGTGATTCTGAATGGGAGGCTGTTGATTGACCAAGCAGCCCCCAGAGGAGACTCAACCTTCAGGGGCCCAACGTTGTCAGTAGGAACACCCTCTACCCATCCCCACATGTTGGCAGCAGTGGTCTGCTGGCATGGGGTGGCAGAAGGGTGTGAGGTGGGGTGGAGGCTCCCCCACCATCTTCAGAAGCTCATGTGAGTGTGGAGGCAGTGAGTCTCAAAAAGGTCTCTCTTCAAAGGACTGGGGGGAACTTGAGACGGAGCCTGTTGTCCTAGATGAGCAGCTGCAACACTTTCGTGGGCAAGAATCACCTGGGGAGTTTAGGAAACTTGCAGATTTCTGGGCCCCACCCAGCCCCACACAATCCGAATGTCTGAAGGGGCCCCCAGCGTTTGCATTTCATCATGTACCCAGTGGCCGTGGACCACATTCCCCAGAAGCTGTCCGCCTCTGCTGAGGCACTGTGCCTCAACGGAGAAGAGCACTGGCACCTGGCATGGGGTACACTCCCCTACTTCACTGTGAGGCCGCGAGCAAGTCAATTCCCTTCTCAGGGCCTCTGAGTTCCAAAACGGCAGCAACCACAGAACCTATCCCAGAGGCTTGTTCTGAGGATTAGGATTAATCCTTGAAAGTTAATTGAGCATTTAGTTTAATCCAAAAGCACATCAAGCTTTCTGCCCAATGCAGGAGACATTTGCAATCCTGGATCAATGTTAACTATCCTTGACATCTAGCATGGGGAGAGGAGGAGGAGAGGAGCCACATCTGGTTATAGAGCCCCATTTTCTTCCTCACCCCCTACCAGCGGTGGGAACTGTGGAGAGAAGGAGACAGTAGCATCTGTCAGTGCTAAAAAAGATCCAGGTCGGGCGCGGTGACTCACACCTGTAACTCCAGCACTTTGGGTGGCCAAGGCAGGCGAATCACCTGAGGTCGGGAGGTCAAGACCAGCCTGACCAACATGGAGAAACTCCATCTCTACTAAAAATACAAAATTAGCTGGGTGTGGTGGTGCATGCCTGTAATCCCAGCTACTCGGGAGGCTGAGGCAGGAGAATCGCTTGAACTGGGAGGCGGAGGTTGCAGTGAACCGAGATCCCACCATTGCTCTCCAGCCTGGGCAACAAGAATGAAACTCCGTCTCAAAAATAATTAATTAATTAATTAATTAATTAATTTTAAAAAACCCCATTCACTTTTGCACTTGGCCCATGAGTCAGCCCACTTTGTTTGTCTGTCACCCACAGCCATTGTCAGGCCCCTGCTAGGGCTCTGGGCTGCAGAAGACACAGGCATGCCTTGCTTCAGCTGCCATCCCCCAAGGAACCGGCAGTCGGGTGGGGGTCTGTGTTAGTCTGTTCTCACACTGCTTTAAAGAACTGCCTAAGACTGGGTAATTCATACAGAAAATTTACAGCTTTCGTTGACTCAGTTCCACATGGCTGGGGAGGCCTCAGGAAACTTGCAATCATGGCAGAAGGGGAAGCAAGGACCTTCTTTGCGTGATGGCAGGAGAGAGAAGAGAGTGAGCAGGAGCAGGGAAAACTCTTATAAAACCATCAGATCTCATGAGAACTCATTCACTATCACAAGAACAGCGTGGGGGAAACTGCCCCCATGATCCTAACACCTCTCACCTGGTCCCTCCCTCCACACGTGGGGATTACGGGAATTACAATTCAAGATAAGATTTGGGTAGGGACACAGATCCAAACCGTATTCGGGTCAGAGGTAAGAAGGATGCCTGGACATCTACCACATAGTGTATGTGGCAAGTGTCGCATGAGTGCCTGAAACAAAATGCTGCAGGATGCCAGGCGGGAGATGAAACACGAATCCTTCTCAGAGTTCCTGGCATTAGCGTTTGGAGTTAAAGGCTAGGCAGAAGGATTCCCACAGGCGGAGATAGTAGAGAGTGGGAAAGAACTAGTTTATGATAAAGAGAATGGGCTGGCATCAGGCTGCCAAGTTGGCAGTCCACCTCTGCAACTTCTTAGCTGAGTACTGCTGGGCAAGTTTGGTAAGCTCTTTGAGCCTCAGCTTCCTCATTTGTAAAATGGGGATCATCACAGCACATATGTCACAGAATTGTTGGGAGAATTTAAAAAGGTAAACTAAGTGATAGGTAAGGGCCTGGCACATAGTAGGTGCTCCATAAATGTGAGCCTTCATCAACATCACTCATCAAAAAGTATTTTTGTGACACTACACCAGGGACCCTGGGTACATCGTTGCCCTTCTTAGGATGGTGTGAGTAGCAAGAGGGACGAAGTTGCCGTCAGAATCAGCCCTTGTGGGCCCCCAGCCTGTGCTTAGGCCTCGAGCGACACCCCTACTCAGAGGCGGTGCCAGTTCCTCCGCAGCCCGCCCAACCTGACACCCTGCCCAGCTGAGATTCTCCTAGATCTGACAGCCAAGGCAGGTTCCTGAGATTAACTAGGTTTCACCTGAACACAAGTTCTAACTTTGATTCTACATAGTGATTTCCAGACTTGGATGTGCCAATACAGCCTCCAGCATTTGAGCCCGAGGTGGTACCCTGTGTCTCCTGAGCAACCTTCACCCTGCAGAGCCATCGAAGGGAGGGGAGGGCTGAATAGTGTGGCCATCCCTTTTGAGCCTTCTGTGATTTGTCTCATATTTAATCCCACTGAGCTAGATTTTCAGAGATGGGGGCTCTGACCCTGTATTATCAGTGGAGTGACCTTCCACACGCTTCTTAAATTTCTTGAAATTCAATTTCCTCATCTGGGAAGTGGGAACAATGATAGTGCAAATCTAAAGAGTAGGTGTGAAGATTAAATGTGACGATTGAGAATTAAATGTGCGGCACAGTGCCGGTCACATGGAAGCCCTCAGTAAGGCTAGAGGTCCGTATGACTGTGAGGCTGTTCACTCAGCATCTATTGCCCTGGTCTCCACTATCAACAAGTGGACCTAAACTCCTGCACAGAGCAAGCAGCCACATTGAATCATAAAACAAACAACTATCCTTTAATTAGCTAGTTACAAGTTTTTTTTTTGTTTGTTTGTTTTTTGAGACAGGGCCTCACTCTGTCACCCAGGCTGGAGTGCAGTAGCGCAATCTCAACTCACTGCAACCTCCACCTCCTGGGTTCAAGCGATTCTCATGCTTCAGCCTCCTGAGTAGTTGGGATTACAGGCGCCCACCACCACGCCCAGCTCATTTTTTGGTATTTGTAGTAGAGACAGGGTCTCACCATGTTGCCAGGGTTGTCTTAAACCCCTGACCTCAGGTGATCTGCCTGCCTCGGCCTCCCAAAGTGCTGGGATTCGAGGCATGAGCCACCGTGCCCGGCCTAGTTACAAGTATTCTAACGGGAATATTTTCAGCCATTCTGATCTTGCAGTTAAACTGGCCTGAACTGTGAATGATGTTAATTACCTTCTAATTACTCCCCATCTTGAGATTCAGGAGTCTTGGGGGACGCCTGTAGGATCTCCTGAAAGAAGAGTCCAGAATCCCCTTCTAAGCCCACATAACCAGGGCTGCCTTCATTGCCTGCCATGCCTCTGCTTCACTGCCAGCCCTGCTCATTAATACAAAATATTAGAGGTCCCAGCAGCTCCACTTGGTAGGAATTTATTCTACCGATATGCTCACCTAGGTGTGCAAGGATATGCATGAGGAGGCTCATTCCCCCAGTTGCCACCTCTCAACAGCGGACATAAATATAAAATGGTCATTTTCCACAAACATCACCAGCAGTGCTCTGACCAGCTCCTCTGTCTTGCTGGGGCAGGGGCACCTTTAATGACACCTGTGTCTGATTTACAGAGCTTTCCAGTCACTTTTTGGTTATTTACAATGTCAGTCTCACAGTCAGTTCAAAGCTTCCCCTGCCCAAGGCATAGGATGTGGGTTTGTGGTGCTGGAGCTGAGAGGAGGACAGAGAAGGAGGCTGGGCTGCCCTGCCAGTGGTCTTGTCTCCCACAAGGACAAGGAACTTGCATGATTGCCCATATGAGGTGGTTGTCCCCTCTGTTGGTCATTGCCTCTGATTTCCCTGTGTCTGGTGGTGGCGCCAACAGGCCCTGCTGTTGAGGGGATCATTCCCAAGCAGCACCCACTCCAACCCATGGGCGGGCCCTTCCCACACCCACTCCCACGAGGTATGGGAAGACCCTTCCCACACACTCAGCTTCATTTTCAGGTTGGCTCCTGACAGCAGCTGCTCCAGCAAATGAGCAGCCTCTGACCACTTCATCCTTCCTTACCCCCTGACTCCGGGGCCTGTAGGCAAGACTAGGATCCATTTTCTCCTGCTCCTGCAAAAGGAAAGGAACCTAGGGTGGGGTCCAGTGCTCCCTTCTGCCTGGCCTGCCACACTGGTATGCCATCTCCCACTCAACAACCTGTAGGGGAGTGATATGGTTTGACTGTGTCCCCACCCAAATCTCATCTGGAATTGTGGTTCCCATAATCCCCATATGTCACGGGAGGAACCCGGTGGGAGGTAATTGAATCATGGGGATGGTTTCCCCCAACCTGCTCTCGTGATAGTAAGTTCGCACAAAATCTGATGGTTTTATAAGGGTCTTCCCCCTTCGCTTGGTTCTCATTCTTCTCCTTCCTGCCACCATGTGGAAAAGGACACATTTGTTTCCCCTTCTGCCATGATTGTAAGTTTCCTGAGGCCTCCCCAGCCCCGCAGAACTATGAGTCAATTAAACCTCTTTCCTTTATAAATTATCCAGTCTTGGGTATGTCCTTATAGCAGCATGAGAACGGACTAATAAAGGGAGAGAGGGGAAGAGTATGCATACTGCTACTTCAGCTGCTACCTCCCCAAACAAGGCCAAAGAAATAAAATACTCCTCAATAGGGGCTGAATAAATTGCAACCACCATTTACAGAAGATAACAAGAATAAGGTGCCTTCTCTGTGCAGATGTGGCCCGAGCACCATGATATATTGCTAGGTGAAAAAGGAGCAAGGCCCAGAGTGTGGTGCGTGGTGTGGGCCCATCTGTGTACCAGCAGAAGAACAGATGCCTGCAATCCCACAGCCAGGAATATTGTGTGTGGTGGTGGTGCATTTCCAGAAGGCCATATGGGAAAGTACTTACGCTGGTCACCTCTCAGGGTGGAAATGGAGGGCACAGAAGGCTGGAGACCTGATGTTCTTCGTTTGCTCCCCATCAGTATAGCATTGTTTGAGTTTGTACCCTGAGCACATTGTGCTTGCAAACAATTAAAGAGTCACACCTTTTAAAAAAATAACGGGGAAGATGTCCCTCTTCTAGACCACCCAATTCAGGCTTTTCACTTCCCCTCATAACTCTGTTTACGAGGTAAGTGATTTTCTGCTTTATTTCTCAGGAGTCTGGCCAGGGGTCCCGTTTCTCCAGCACATTCTAAGCTTGGGCATGCAAAGTCCCAGAGGCACACAGCCTCAGTGCCTTGGGGATAGCAGATTCCACCTCCTGGGCCCCTAACTCAAAACCCCCAACAACCCTCAGTCACCTGTGGCTCCAGTCCTGTTTTGGTTTTCCACAGATCACAAAGGCATCAAGGAAGAGGCTCACAGTAAGCCTGGCCTACTCGGAGAGCCACCAGATCCGCGTGTCCCAGCAGGACTTCCGGCTGTTCCGCACCCTCTTCCTGCTCATGGTCTCATTCTTCATCATGTGGAGCCCCATCATCATCACCATCCTCCTCATCCTGATCCAGAACTTCAAGCAAGACCTGGTCATCTGGCCGTCCCTCTTCTTCTGGGTGGTGGCCTTCACATTTGCTAATTCAGCCCTAAACCCCATCCTCTACAACATGACACTGTGCAGGAATGAGTGGAAGAAAATTTTTTGCTGCTTCTGGTTCCCAGAAAAGGGAGCCATTTTAACAGACACCTCTGTCAAAAGAAATGACTTGTCAGTTATTTCTGGCTAATTAGTTTTTCTTTATAGGCAGAGTTTCTCACACCTGGTGAGCTGTGGCATGCTTTTAAACAGAGTTCGTTTCCAGTACCCTCCATCAGTGTACCCTGCTTTAAGAAAATGAACCTATGCAAATACACATCCATAGCATGGGCAAATCAAGGGGTGATCATCCAGTTTCGCAATATTTTCCCTTTATAAAAGGATCTGTTGGCCAGGTGTGATGGTTCATGCCTGTAATCCCAGCACTTTGGGAAGCCGAGATGGGTGGATCACATGAGGTCAGGAGTTCGAGACCAACCTGACCAACATGTTGAGACCCCCGTCTCTACTAAAAATAAAAAAAACAATTAGCTGGGGGTGGTGGTGGGCACCTGTAATCCCAGCTACTTGGTAGGCTGAACCAGGAGAATCGCTTGAACCTGGCAGGCAGAGGTTGCAGTGAGCCAAGATCGTGCCATTGCACTCCAACCAGGGCAACAAGAGCGAAACTCCATCGTTAAAAAAAAAAAAAAAAAGGATTTGTTATGGGTTCCTTTTAAATGTGAACTTTTTTAGTGTGTTTGTAATATGATCGAATTTAATAAATATTTATTTATGACTGTTCAGCAATCACATCTCCTACATATAAAGCCACACCATAGTGGTTTCTGAAGTGAGTCTTAGAACCGATTCAGGACGCAGATTTCTCCTCTGAAGGGTCACAGCCACCCTGTGCCCTACCTTGGACTTACAAGACTTTAGGATCATTCACTGATGTCAAGAGCAATTGAAGAATTTCCAAGGAACAGTTAAGGGTGACTTATTTATTTATTTATTTTTTTCATTTATAAAAAATGCCATGGGCCCTTTTAAGAGAATCAGTGTCATGAAATCAGAGAGAAAGTGGGATGACTCTGAAATGTTTGCGAGTGAGTTCACGGAGTGGTTTACTCCTGATCCATCCAGCAGAGATGCCGCTTAAGCACCAGCCATGGCAGACAGTGTTCTCTGTGCTGGGAATTCAGTGGTGAACCAGACAGCCATGGCTCTCTCTCAGGGAGCTTACCTTCAAGTCAGGGATAGAAAAACTAAATAAAAGTCAGTAAATTATATCTATAGACAGATATATAGATATATTTGAGATGAGGGTCTTGCTCCAAGGCCCAGGCTGGAGTGCAATGGCACAATCACGGCTCCCTGAAACCTCAAATGCCTTGGCTCAAGCAGTCCTCCCGCCTCAGCCTCCCAAGTAGCTGGGATTACAGGTATGAGCCGCCACGCCTGGCTACAAATCAATAAATAGCATAGCATCACAGAGTGAATAAGCACTGTGAAGAAAATGGGGCGGGAGCTATGGCAGTGATAGGAACTTAGATCAGGTGGGGGGAGCCTAAGAAGACCTTCCTGAGGAGTGACATTTGGATCAAAAGGTAAGTGACAAGAAAGGGCCACCTGTGTGAATAGGGGGAAGGGACACAGAAGAGATGTTAGTGCAAGGAGGCTGACATGCTTGTAGGGAGAGTGGTGTAAGCCGGCTATTGATGGAGCCTCCTCTGCACTAGGCACTGCCTTTAATGCTGAGACGAGACGAGGGGTACCCAGCTGGGGCCTGTCAGATGAGGCCAGAGAAATTGCAGAGCTAGATCACATACGGCCTAGGAGTTTATTCTGTGCTCCAAGCCCCTGGAGGTTTGCAACTGGAGACTGACGTGACCTGATAAATGTGTGCAAAGATTACCCTGGCTGCCGTGTAGGGAATAGACTCTAAGGAGCATGAGTGAAAATGGAGACCAGTCGGGCAGCTGCTGAAGTGGAACAAGGGGATGGGACCTTGGAGGTGAGTGGCATTAGGGAGGGATTGTGAGAAATGACTTGTAAATATACTTTGGGAAGGTAAAACAAAGAGGATTTATTGATGGAAAGGATGGAATTGATAGAATGCGAGGGAAAGAGAGGGTTCAAGGGGAATACCCTGATTTTTTAGCCTGTCGTGAGTTGGATGGTGAAGCAGGCAACAAAAATGGGGGAGCCTGGGCAAAGATTAGGGGTGGGGGAGCCAAGAGTTTCATTTGGAGCTCATAAGTTTGAAATCCCAGTGAGACTTCCAAATTGAATAGGCAGTTGGATGCAGAAATGTGGAGCTTGGGCCTGGAGATGCACATTGTTTGGAGTTATAAACGGTGTTTATAGGCCTATGGTTTTACAAAACCTCCCTTGGAGAGATAAAGAAAACCAGAGTCAAAGATTGAACCCAGGGACACTCCACCACTTGGAGGTTGGGCCAGTGGCTGGAATGCACAGCAGCACAGGGCCTGGCGTATAGTAGGTGTTCAGCCAATCTTTGTTGCTGGTGAGGAAATCAGCACCAGCAGTAGTGACTGCTTATGCAGTCTCTGGAGCAACTTGCTTCTGAAGTCAGATTCATGGAAATCACAAGCTCGAGGACAAATGAACAGAGATGTTCTGCTCACTTTAGTTAATAGATTTGATCAATTAAACCTGTTTTTGGAAGTGATGTGTGGTTATCTTATTGAAGCGGCATCGCTGTCTGGGGTAAATAACAGGAATTTGTCATCTTGTGCCAAGAGGATTAAGGACATGGACATAGGCGGGTGGGTTAAGGAGCAGAATGTTTAATAGGCAGAAGAAAGGAGAGAGGAGAGCAGCGCTCTCTCTCGTGAGACAGAAGCATCTGAAAAAGGAAAAGTGGTGGACCACAGCATATTTTATAGGCAGGCTTGAGGAGGTGGTGTCTGATTTACATAGGGCTCACAGATTGGTTTGACCAGGTGTGACGTTTACATAGTGTGGGAGAAAGGCTGGCCGCCCCACCCAAATCTGATTATGCAAATGGACTTTCCACTTGGCCATCTTGTCTGCTCCTAACTGCACTCATGGCTGGCAAAAAGGGAAGATGGAACCGCCATTTTGAACATGCTTAGTCTTAGGTAGTACATTCCAATGGACACATCTGCTGGCATTCACCCATGCAAGCTTCCAACTTGCTTGTCTATGTGTGCAGCACGATTTTACAGGCCCCTATTTGTTAGAAAATGATTTAGGGGCTGCTTTTCAATAAAAGGAAAATCTTATCAAGGACTTCCGTACCCTCGCTATCTGCCTAAGTAATTTCTTTTTAACTCCTGTATCATTATGGTTCCCTGAGGTTGTCAAACTGAAGCTGCGGAGCAAGGCTCTGACAGCCTTGACAGCCTGTGGTTCCGTGAGAGAGGAAGGCAAAGCTCTCCCATGCACATCACCTGTCTCCTCTGTCTTTGGTGGAGAACGCTAGCATGGGACACCCAGGAGCCTCTCACGGTCCCTGGATATCCCAACACCCCGGTGGAGATCTGTGACCCTTTCCTCACTCCCAGTGCATTTCATAGACGTCAGCCTGGCATCACCAGTTTTACAGCTCCCCAGAGCTCTAAGAGACATTGCCTAATTGAATCCTCACTGCAGCCCATCAGGCAAGGACTATTTTCCCTTATCTCCCAAGAAAAGAGTGAGGCTCAGAGAAGCCTTATATATAACCAGCCCCAAATCCACAGCTAATATGTATCTGAACCAGATGTGCACTTAAACCAAGACCCTCTGGTACCAAAGCCTTGCTGCTGTTTTCAACATGAGAAATGGAGGCCCTGGGAACACCTGAAAAACTGAGGCAAGTGGCCTTGCACCCATACACTAGGGTTCCCACGTGCTGCTAATGATGCAGGATGTTGGTGTTCTGTCCCAGTCCCTGCTACTTACCCCCCACCCAGATCCTCCCTGCACTCCAGGTGCTCTGATCTTTCCTATAGAATAAGATTCCAGAGCCCCATCTTCCAATTTCCCCAGAGGCCTCCGTCCTCCCCCTCAACATTTTGCCTACACCTGAAAGAGGTGAGTTGCGTGCTAGAGACGATAAAGGGCTGAGGAGTGTTTCCTAGAGCTCACCTTGCCCCCTGTGGCTCAGCCTCTCAAATCCAGCGTTGGTGAGCTGCCAGCCCGCCCACCTCATAGGCCTAGGGCTGACTGAGGCCTTGGGCTCACTGGCCTGACCTACCTACTCACTTCCTTTTTTGGCACCAGTGCTTTAGCCAGGCTGGTAGGTAAGATTTTCCTAAGTGACAGAGGAAACCTCCTTTTCAGGAAGTTGGGAGAAGCCAGTATTTAATAATGGAGATTAGGTGCTAGAACAGGCCAAAGGTCAGAAAGAGCCGCTTGCTCCTGGTATAAAGAAGCGCACCCCACCCGTCCATCTGCAGCACAGACACAAACACAAATGAAAACTCAAATCACATGACATGGGTGACTATATTTTAATGAATCAGAGTCTGGAATCTTAAGCCTCAGAAACTTTCAGGAAAGACATTTACCTGCAAGCAGATTCACTGACCCCCACGTGTATCCTTATGTGTAATGAAGGTTTTATGGGAAATGAGGGAAGATGGGAAGAGAAGGGCAAATTAAACTCCTAAGATAAATAGAGTTGAAGACTGAGAAATAATCAGAAGTTCTCAGATGAAACTAGATTATTGATGTTGCTACAAAAGGTTTCTTTCTGATCTGCCATCACAGTAACCTGGAAAATACAAAACAAAGCCATTAACGACAGAAAGTGGACCCAGTTTTTATGTAGATAATGAACATCATGATGGCCTTGGAGTTGGCTTCATTCAAATGTCTCTTAATTCAAATGCATCACAGCAGATCGCAACCGTTAAGGTTACAGTTGGCTGTAATTCATCAGCACCTTCAAGGCTGTTTCTGAAACCCACTGAATTTCTCTGGGCATAAAGGGGGTGGGGAGAATAAGACCTGCTGATGAACAGGGCTTCCTTTTGATTTCTCTTTTAAGTCTGCCTTATTGCATTTCAAAGTGTCAGGGGCCATCCTCAGCTTTCAGGAAGTGGGGGCCAAGGCAGCCTGACCTGGGACACACTGGTGATGGTTTTATAAAGTGTTCCATGTCTCATGTCATGTGTCACCAGATGATGTGGCACAAGAGACTTCAGAGTCACAAAACTCTAGGTATGCATCCAACTCAGCTGCCTATTAAAGATTTAGGGCAACTTTCTTCATCATTGTCAGCCTCTGTTTTCTCATCTGTACAGTGAGCATAATCTGCTTTCTAAGGTGCCCTGCCATGGTGGAATCCTCGCCGGCCCTACATTTCATTTTCAAGGGTGAAGCTTCAAAATCAGTTTGATTTTGGTCTGAGTTCCCATCTGTTTGGTGTAGTGGGTCAGTTCGTGACCAACAGAAATGCTCCATTTTGTTAAATTTATTATTATTATTATTATTATTATTATTTTGAGGCAGAATCTTGCTCTGTTGTCCAGGCTGGAGTGCAGTGGCAGGATCTCAACTCACTGCAGCCTCCGCCTCCCGGGTTCAAGTAATTCTCCTGCCTCAGCTTCCCGAGTAGCTGGGATTACAGGTGCATGCCACCGCGCCTGGCTAATTTTTGTATTTTTAGTAGAAACGGGGTTTTGCCATGTTGGGTTTTGCCAGGCTGGTTTTGAACTCCTGACCTCATGTGATCTGCCCACCTCGGCCTCGCAAAGTGCTGGGATTTCAGGCATAAGCCACCGCGCCTGGCCCATTTTGTTTAATTTTTTTAATACATTTTAGCATTACTCTATTTGGATTTTGAAACCCAGTATCCCATAGCAATGAGTGGGTGTCCATTCAAACTAAATGGAGCTCTTTCCTCCACAATGTTTCTGGTTTTAAAATCAAGATCAGACAAGGGTAATATCTCCTAAAAGATCTTATGGTTGTTCCAGGGAATCTCAAAACACCCAACTGAGGAAACCCAGCTAGTCAATGTCGTGGCTATTTGGTTTCATCCAGAAAAAAGAAGGTGCATTGAAATCATTCTCTTTGGAGCTTACTACCTTGACATCCCTGTGGAGTTTTTACACCAATGACCACATGAGCTGCCCACCTCTTTACTGGGCTGCTCAATCCCAAACAATCTGAATTCAGTCAAAATGGTTGTTTGGGGCAGTTTAGCCAGGGGTGACCACAGAAATGGCCTGAGGAAGCAGAATAAAAGGAAAAGAGAGCCCACTGCAGTGTTAGTGCCAGTGAACTGGACAAAGGCCTTTACCCACACCCGCATGAGCCCTGTGAGAAGGTCAGTGAAAAATCTGGGCAAGCAGGATCAGGATTTGGCCCCAAGACCCCCTGTTTTCTCTGGGGTACAGATGAAATGAATTTCACTAGCACATGGGCCCAAAGTCCAAACCCACTGCCCTGCAGAAAGAGCAAGGAGGCTCCCTGCTCCCTGCTCCCTGCTCCCTGCTCCCCGCTCACCGTTGTGGACGATCAGCCTGTACTGCCTGGCCAGGCACAGCTCCTCCTGCCGCTGCCTTACAATCTTTTGCGCTTCTGGGGGCAGGCCGTTGGGGTCCCGGGAAAACACGAAGGAGTAGCTGTCAGCACAGGTGCCGTCAAGGTTCAGGAGGCGGCAGGAGTACTGCACGGCATATGTGTCGTAGTCCGTGTCGATGATCCAGTGGTCATCATCTGCAAGCCAGAAAGCCATCGTGCCAATCAAAGACTCTCCCTCATGGGCTCAGATGTCAGAGAAACCCACAACCAGGCCTGAGAACACAGTGACTTCCAGAAGCTGGTTTTATTTCCTTAGGAAGCAGGACACTTCAGAGAATTCTGACAGCTTTTACAAAATTCGGCAAATCAGAAAGGGCCTTGTTCTCCTTTATCGAAAAAAATCTTGCAGTCAGGGAAACCTCATTCACTTCAATAATCATCTCTCCCTGTGACTATGTCACTGTAAATGTGACAGCATCTTTCCCAAGAACCACCAAGAATGTGGGCTCATCAAAACCACAGAATAAATCGTCCTACTGTCGCTTCACCATCTACTCTCCAATAATATCTCTGTGTCTTTTGTGCCTAATATCTGATGGCCACCAACTTATGTTACCCCCAATATTGGCTTATGTCTTTCTCAGTCTCTATCAGCTGGTTCCTAATCAACTCACTAACAGCGCTGCCCCCTCCTCTCTCAGTCCTCTGGAGGATGCCACGCCCATGATCATGGCTTCTCTGGCTCCATCCTAATTCTGCTTATTAACGCTCCTCACTTCTTTGTGCTGGCAAAGAGTAGGTTTGCCTTGAGGACACAAGAGGCCCACCATCTGGCATCAGATATTCCTTCTCAGACCTTGTCCTCTTCACAACTCACAGAGGCAGAGCTGAGCCACTGAGTTTATATGTATTTCTCAAGGCTGAAATGTAAGGCATGAAGAGTAAGAGTAAATGAAAGTGGTAAAAATATCAGCGAAGGCAGGAGAGGAAAGAACGTTAATTAGAATGTGTGCGTGGCAGGGCACCGTGGCTCGTGCTTGTAATCCCAGCACTTTGGGAGGCTGAGGCAGGAGGGTAACTTGAGGCCAGGAGTTTGAGACCAACCTGGGCAACATAGTGACACCCGGTCTCTATGAAAAATGAAAATAATTAGCTGGGTGGGGTGGCATGTGTCTGTGGTCCCCGCTACTTGGGGGCTGAGGCGGGAGGATTGATTTGAGCCCAGGAGGTCAAGGCTACAGTGAGCTAGGTTTGCACCACTGCACTCCAGCCTGAGTGAGAGTGAGACATGTCTTTAAAAAAAATAAAAAGGAAAAAGAAAAAAAGAATGTATGTGAGCCTGTAATCCCAGCACTTTGGGAGGCCGAGACGCGCGGATCACGAGGTCAGGAGATCGAGATCATCCTGGCTAACACGGTGAAACCCCGTCTCTACTAAAAAAACACACACAAAAAACTAGCCGGGCGAGGTGGCGGGCGCCTGTAGTCCCAGCTACTAGGGAGGCTGAGGCAGGAGAATGGCGTAAACCCGGGAGGCAGAGCTTGCAGTGAGCTGAGACCCGGCCACTGCACTCCAGCCTGGGCGACAGAGCCAGACTCCGTCTCAAAAAAAAAAAAAAAGAGAATGTATGTGAGTGATTTGCCACAGAGAAAGAACAGTGTTACACTATATTCAGATAAAAGTGCCACATCTCTACTTAATTTAACCTTCTTGTTGACATAATACCATGATTGGGACTTTCTGAGCACTTAATTATGTGCCAGTCACTGTATGGACACTTTCCATTTGTTTTCTCGGTTACCTCTCACATTGATCCAAAAGTGCACACTATCATCCCCTTCTTTACAGGTGAGGAAACAGAGATACTTAATATCTGAGACACAGAGATACTTAATAATTTACCTAGGGTTACAAAGAGCAGGGCAGAACTGGGATTCAAGGAAGGCTCTGATCCCAGAGCCCGCATGCTTCACCTCTACACCACGCTGTGTCCAGACAATCAGCACGCTGGCGGGAGAGGGGCAAGAAAGAAAAAGGTTTTGTGTCTCCATCTCAGGCTCAGGTGTTGGAGCAAGGGGTGATGCTCCCTCTGCAGTGTTCTAGATGGAGAAGCGCAGAGGGAACTGGATCCCCCAGCGTTAGAGGGTGTAAGGCCTTCTGGAATGCTGGCCCTAAGTCGCTTCCGGGTGTGCCTCTCTGAGAACCCCCGGAGTGCCAGCCTAGGATGGGGCTCAGCCCAAACCCAGGCTCTGCAGGGGGACTGTCCCAGGAGTGGGTGTGGAGCCCCTCTCTTCAACTCACCCTAGGCCTGCCAGAAGAATGAGCCACTCCTGTGCCTTGAGGCTGTTCCAGGGTGACAGTGTCAGAGGTGGGGTTGAGGAGATGTTCCAGAACCATGACTGCTCCGCAGGGACCATAAAGTTATTCAGCAGAAAGGCTGGGAACAGAAGCCACAGGGCTGCCTGCTGGGCCTCACCCTAACCGCTGACTCCCCTCACGGGCTCCAGAGTATCTGGGTGGTCTTCCTCATCCTTGGATGAAGTCATTCCTTCCCTGGTTACGAGGATCACAGTGTCTGTCACAGGCACCCTCAGACACAAAAACACTTGCCTTTGAAATGTTGCCTCGACTCATGATCCAGGCAGCTATTAGCTTGGCGGATCGGCAGCTTAACTTTTTTTCTTTTTTCCCAAAATGGTCGCCAGCATGTAAATTTTGACAGAGGAATTAAATAACTTTCAATACTTGGATTGAGCAAAATTGGCTACTGTTCTTGACTTTAAAAGAAGGCCTAAGTTGGTTTGGTTAATCTCCAGGCTCTTTTGGCTGAATAATTCAAAGACGAAGAATTTAAATCATAGCGACCTTGACCAGGCTCTCCCTTTTAAGAGTATTTGCAAGAGATGCACTGCCAGAGCACTGTAAGAATGAGGTTGGTTCTCCAACCTCCTCACACCCAGCGGCTGGGCAGGGCTCCTCTGGAGAACCAGACACCCTGAGCCATTTCCAGACTGCAGTTGACCACATGCAGTGGAGCTAGGGACAGAGAGCAGTGGCTGTGTGGCTGGGAGCCCCTGCCTCCCTCTACCATCCTAGGAAGCGGGGTCACGCTGCAGCTGTGTCTACACTGTACCTACACAGACTGGTTTAGAGGTTTGGACTGCCGGTCCCAAAATCAAAACCAAAGAAAATGCTTGGTAGAGGGTGCTGTCTCAGGCAACCTGGCTCCATTGGTCTGTTCTGTTGCTCACTGCTGTGGGCCTGGCATGTGTCCTTTCAGCTCCCTAAACCTGCAGGCTCCAATCATCTAAAGCAGCAAGACTGGGTGGGAAGCTCCCTGTGGCTCTCAGGCCTAACAGTCTAGCTGAGCCAGCCAGGTAACAGATTGAACGCTATTTCTGATGAATTGTCAAAATACCCCAACAGGCCCCAGAAGAGTGAGTGGAGTCTGAGGCCTTGATACCTGAGTAAGCCAAGATAACTCTTCAGATTGAATTATCTAGACCAGTGGTTCTCAAACTTTGTTGTGCAGAAATAGCATACCCAAGGAGCATACTTAAAATTCAGACTCCAGGGCCCTGCCCTTAGAATGTCTGACTCAATAATTCTGGGTTTGGGTCCAGAAATGTGCACTTTTTAACAAGCACCGTAGTTTATTTAGATATAGATGGAACAGGAACCCTGACTTTGAGAAACCCTAATGTAAACACTCAGGCCTGCATTGTTATTCAGCCTGACAGGAGCCCCTTTACCAGCAGAGTGACAGACTTCATCTGACAGAAGGACAAAAGGAGAGTCTTTGTCCATGTCTTTCTGCAAGAGCACAAAACAGCGATGATCATAGCTAATATTTATTGGGCACCTACTATGCACTAGGCTAAGCATTTTCACAAATTACCTTAATTAGTCCTTCCAATGATTCTATGAAATAGAAACTATTCTTTATCTCCATTTCACAGTGAAGGAAGTCAAATCTCAGGGAGGCTAGCCTGTATTCAACCAAGACCTGCTGATTGTAGTATCCTCAACCCCTGAGACATCCTGCTTGCTGCTGGTGGAGCCAGAAGGGAAGACCAGTACTGAGCATGCCCAAGGCTGGAGCAGTAAGCCACATTAGTCTGTTAACACTGACATTCATGTTCAACTGTAGAGATTGATCACATTTAATTTTTAAATAATTTGACAACAAATTTCATGATCATTTGGCCCTGAGTTACTTTCTCTCCATAAGTGCACTTCATTTTAAACACATCCGTTTGGTGAGATGCAGTGTGTGGAGCAGGGGAGAGGCTGAGGATGCAGGCCACTCTTGGAGTGGCCTTCACATCCCTCTGTCCAAGTCAGTGTTTAAAGCAAGACCATGGTCAGGGAAGAAACTGGCATGAGGAATGAAAGTAGAGTTTGTTAAGAGGACCTCAAAACAAGCATGTAAAGCAGAGCAAGGCAGGTGCATCAAGTTATGCCATTTGCGAGATACTCAGAAAACAAAGGGATCGTTTGTGCCTTTTTACAAGCCCTGGGTTAAGAGGTGTCACTAAGTGCCAACAATTCACTGTGTGCCCTTGAGCCAGGCACTTCTCTATGGGCCTGTTTCTTCACTTCTAAAACGAGAGACTTGAACCCAGCGGTGTCCGTGGGTCCTTCCATTCTAGACCCAGAATCTAAAGCTATGATTTCATGACCAGGGAGATAACTAGGCAGCCATCATATCAAACACTTACAAAGAACTCATGTCTCAGGCAACGTTCTGAGTGCTTTCTGCCTGTTAACTCATTGCATCTTGTAACACAACTCCATGAGGTAGCTTCTATGATCCCTTCACTTTGCAGATGAGGCAACAGGCACAAAGAAGTAAAGGAACAGGTAGTGGTGGAGTTGGGATATGAACTCAGGAGGTCTAATTTTAACCGGGTGGGCTTAACTACAACACTGCACAGCTTCTTTTTTGAAACGTAACCTAAGAAGGAATTTATCCTTAAGCCTTCCATATTATAGTCATCTCACTTAATATCTGCAGCAATCACTTTCAAGATTCCAATACTTTTTCCCCCTCCAAATGAAATCCTGATAAAATATCAATATACGAGAGGCAAAAGCAAACTAATCTGGTTTGATCGGGGGAGGAGGCAAGAAACAAAATGCTCCCTTCTCCTTGGGTCCTCTCTGACCCTGTCCCTAAAGGCATTGCCAACAGAATCCTAGTCCATTAAGGAGAACATCTCAAAGGGCTATACAGCATATGTGTTTCCTCTTTCTAAAAATCAGTAATCTTGTACCTCTGGTATTGATTTTTGTAATCCATTATCAGAAAAGTACATTTTACTCTAGATAAATCACTTTGGGAAGTTTTGCTGCACTATTTGAAATAATTTTTATTAATTCCAATGATAATAAATAAAAATAAAGCTTCCACGCTTTTTCTCTACCAGGTATGGTGGCTCACACTTGTAATCCCAGCACTTGGGAAGACCGAGATGGGAGGATGGTTTGAGCCCAGGAGATCAGGACCAGCTTGGGCAACCTGGGGAGACCCTGACTCCACAAAAAATACAAAAATTAGCCGGGCATGGTGGCCCATGCCTGCAGTTCCAGCTACTCGGGAGGCTGAGGCAGTAGGATTGCTTGAGCCCAGGAGGTTGAGGCTTCAGTGAGCCATGATGGCACCACTGCACTCCAGCCTGGGTGACAGTGAGACCTTGTCTCTAAAAAAAAAAAAAAAAAAAAAATTAAAAATTAAATAAAAATTTAAAATGCAATTTCATCCAACACACAACTTTGGAGGAAGTCCAAGAGCGTGTGCCATATATGGCGAGCAAGGGGTTACAATAAAGGACACTTCTACCCTGGATCACTGAGCAGAGAGAGTCTCCCTGAACAACCCTTGGTCCTACCTCACAGAAGAGCTCAAACAATACTCTGCAAAAGCTGGTCTGGAATAGGAGTCCCTGTAGTTCAGGGCCACCTAATCCTGGCCTGAGATTTGGAAGCCTGGCTTCTGACATTGGCTTTAACAAACTTGTTGCATGTCCTTGGGCAAAGTTCTCTTGGCCTCAGTTTATTCATCTGCATATTGAACCCCCTCCAAAAGGTTAACTCTCCCTCTCTAAGATTCCATGATATGTGCCCCCTGGCCTGCTTTATTCTCCAGCTACCAAGTAGATTCCCGATTTGAAACTTAGGATAAATGGGGGGAATAATGGGGAAAAAAAGCATGTAGACACTGTTTCCTCATGATTAGGCCAAATTTTAGGATGTTCTTCTACAAGTCCTCAACATCACTCCCCTCCACATCTGAATTTCACAGCTTAGGGGAAAGGGAAGAGGCCACTGCTATAGCACACTGTGCCTGGCTCAGAACCTCAGCATCGGCAGGCCAGGCACTTCGGAGGGATCCATCCCTATGCGTAGTGCTCCCTTAAACCTTGGATAGGGCTCTCTCGGCCTCTGCGGGAGCCCCAGATAGTCAAGCTGCCTCAGGGATTCAGCCCTAAGAGACCGAGGAAATGCAGAGCTAGGTGGAGTGGTGATGTGGAAGGCAGGAGGAGAAAGCATGGAGAAGGCACACACCTTGGCACAGTGGCTGGTGGGGAAAATGACACCTAACAAACCGAAAGGTCCTTTTGAGCTTAGGCCAAGTTTCTTGAGCTGAGGGTTGGGGCGGCGGCAGGTAGTTGCTCCCAATCTTGTCCCCCTAACCTCAGACGGTGCTGCGGGTTCCTGCCACTTCCAGACCTTTCCGCAGGCCATTCTTTCTAAGGGTAGGTGCCTCTGGAGAAGAAACTCAGCGATTTGGCCCCGTAGGGGCCCCATTCCCAAGACAGTCCCACAGAGCTGACTACTCACTTCCTTTCTGGAGAAAGGAGGCTACGCCCCAGTACTTCATCTTGAACTTGGCAGGGTCCTCGGTGTCTGTGAAGGTGCCCACCATGTCTGCGCACACGTCCCAGTTACTGCAAAAGCCAAGCGGATCCTCAGCCAAGCCGGGCGAAGGGCTTCCTCCCTCCCTCCACCCACCCCGTGCTCCCTTCCCTTCACAGTCCCCACGTGGCGATCAGCAGGCAGGGTCCTGAAGGGACCCTGGAGTGCAAAGGGCGCAGCTACCCGGGAGGTCACTGACTTCAAAAGACGGACTCGGCCCTTGGCCGTGGCGCTCATCTGGCCGGTCTCGTCCACGGAGAACTCCGCGACGATGTTGTCCTGCAGAAAGAGGCCCTCGGGGTCCTTCTTGGCCATGGCGTACCAGGTGCCGGAGAACTGTGAGAAGGATGACAGCAGCAGGGGTTTGGTGTCCGGGGGCGCACAGCGGGCCGCGGGGAGAGCGGGGATGGGGTGGGGACCTGGGCCGCCCGGGCCCCCTGGGCCGATACCTACGCGAGCCTTGTCGAAGTTCTCCTTGACTCGGAAGCTGCTCACTCGGCAGTCGCGCTCCGCCCGGCCGCTGCCCAGCGCCGCCAGCAGCAAGAGCGCCCACACCCACTTCATCTTGCCCAGGAATCTGCCCTGCGGGAGATGCGCCTCAGTCAGTGCCCGACAGCCGACCCCCGGGCGGCCGTATCCCACCCCACCCCACCCCACCCCGGCCCATCCCGCCGCCGGCCCCGAGGCCCCGGCCGCGGCTCACCACCGGGAGGGGAACCGCGCGCAAGCCTGGCCGCCGCGTCCGGGCGCGCGTGGAGCTAGGGAGGCGAGCGCGCCGCGGCCGCCCCGCTGCTTTATAGCGCCGGGGGGAGGGGGTCGCGCTTTCGTAACCGCGCGGGGTGAAAGACCGAAGGGGAGGCGCCGGGGGCACTTGCATAACGCGCCCTGACTCACCGGCGCCCGGGCGTGGGCAGGGTCCCCGTGGGCCGGCCTCACCTCCAGGACAGCCCCGGGCACAGTGGAGCGGCCGCGCGGGTTGGCCTCGGGCAGGCCAAACGCGCCAGCGGCCCTGGCTCAGTTACCCTGCACTCGTGCCAGCGGCTGCCAGCTGCGGTCTGGGGTGGCCTCCGGGGCCAGTGGCTCTGGCAGGAGGCTCGAGTCAACCTGGCGGGAAGACCGTGGCCTCACAGAGCGAGAGGGTACCCGCGAGGCTCCCTGGTGCGTGAGTGCCCAGGCCCTGGCCGTGCCAAATTGGCCCCTCCGTCAGCCCTCTGAGGTCCACTTGTGCAGGAATTTTGGAATAATTCATCCAAGTAGTTTTTCATTTTATAAAGGATGTATTTTACTCTCTTTCAGGAGAGTTGTGGTGCCCTCTGGTCAATATTTGTTCTTTAGTTTCAACATCTTTAAAAGCATTAAAACCCTCCCTGTTAAATATTCTCCAGAAACGCAACCCTGGTCAGGACAGGAAATATTTTAGCGGCCTCGGTGGTCGCCTGCTTACTCCGTGGCACTTCCCTGAAACCACTTTGAAAAACACCTAGCGATTGTTTGTGATGCAATTTTATTTCAAACCCATATTGGAATTTTCATTTATTTTCAAAGCAGCTAAGGTTGACTGTTTTGTTGGCTGGGGAGTAGACAAAGGAGAGAAGAGTAAACAACATTCTATAATGTCAATAGCCAATTGAATCAAAACACTGTGACTAGTTTAGCTATTTTGCCTGTGTGGTGGCACGATTTACTGACCCTGTTTTTCTCTGTTCAAAGTTAGAGTTCCACTCATTTGATCAAAGCAGCCAGTCAAAGGATGAGAATGACAGAATGAGAATTCATGATGTGGCAAAGAAGTATCTCTTCTTAAGGTTCCTTCCATACAGTATCAGTTGTGTCTCCATGGCCTAAATCAGAAAGATTCGAGATCAATTTGGGCCATTTTGCTGCAGCCAGAGCTGAAATAAGAGAAAGTTAGGGAACAGGTAGGTAGCTGCCAAACAGAAATAAGGAGTTGATTGGTCCTCACACCAACCCTTTATCTGTAGGGCACTGGGGCTACTTCTGAGCATCCTGAAAAGATGACACCTGTGGCTTCCTTCCTCCCTGCTTCTCCATCTGCTTCCCACCTTCTCCTTCACTCTTGCACCCATTGGAGTCCCAGCAGTGTCTGGGGAGCCAACAGTGATGCTTTTAACTCCTAACCTCCGCAGAGCTAGGAAAGCCTGTTTCTGGACAACAAGCTAACTAGGAGATCTTCTGATTTGGCCAGTTTTATGGAAGACTGTGTAATCCCAAACAGCTCAAATAAGGTCTGCTTCAGACCCTCTCCTGCAGGACCCTGTGGGGTACGGATCTATGGACCCTGGGTGGGAAAGGATTGTAGGGCACCCCTCTATCTCCTGCCCAATGCTTGGATCCCCTCTTCAGCATTCCAGAGGAGAGGTCTTCCAGTTTTTGCTCCAAGTTCTTTAGTGCTGGAGAGCTCCTAGCTTAGCCCAACTGCCTTTGGACGGTTATTCCTGCCAAAAACGTGCTCCTAATACCCCCTGGCTTTTCAGTCATTTCTCCTACAACACATTCTGGTGGCCCTTGCACACACTGTAGGTTGAATAATGAAGGGTATTTCAGTGCATTTTGATGATGGTTTTGATGCAACAACATGTTTTCATTTATTTGTTGGGTGTTTAAAGGTTGCTTCAGAGTAAAAATTTGAGGTGAAAAAAGAAAGTTGGTGTAACCATTCCTCTGCCCCTCCTCTTTTAATGATAAATCATGGACCTTAGTGCTCCAGATACCAGCAGAGAAAAACAGTTTATTTTGGCTTTCTTTCTAGGATTTCTTCATGATTACAAATAAGTTAATTCAGGTCAACTGGTGTTCTTAACTTCAGTACTTTGAAAAAGATCCTCATACATTAACTTTTCAAATGTGTGTATATGTAATGTCAAAAGGAAAAATGTTCACAGTGAATATCTCTGTGTGATAAGATTAGGGACACTGAAAGTTTGTTTCTTTGTGCCTTTTTGTGTTTTTAAAATATTCAATGGTGAAAATGTTAATCAGAAAATAAAGCAAATATTTCCTTTACAAATATTTTTCTTGCTCCTTTTTCTATAGGTAAAATTATGTTTTAAATTACATCTTATAGATTGTATATAACGTACACAAAATTTCATTCATTTCCTTGCCATGCTTCATGGAGAGACAGACCGTGTTTCATTCGTCTTTGTACCTGTCCCCACTGTCCCCATTTTTCCACTGGGTATATCAAGAGACTTGTTCATAGTAGGTGCTTGATCAATAGATATAATTTCTTTTACTGAAATTAGTCGCTGTACGCAAGCTCCTTAAAACATTTATTTTTAAAGACCTGTTCAGAGTTCACCCTTTCTAATATATAATTTCTCAGGATTTAGTACTTGTAGCAGAGGTGGCTACTTGGCCTTTCACTGAAAAATTTGCAGTCCCCTTCCATGCTGTAAAGTTGGGGACCACGTCTGCCAGCCCCTGCCTTTGCTGTCCCCACCTTCCGAAGCTCTGTAAGGTCACGAGCCTTCTGGCCAGAGGAAGGGGCTGTGTCACTCCCAGGCAGAGCTCGGAAAAGCTGTCTGTTCAATTGTTCACATCCTGTCTTGTCTTATCTGCCAGGGTTGCCACCAGTGACTGACTTTATGTGAATGAGAGATAATCTTCCACTGGATGAAGCTACTGAGATTTGAGAGGTTACCTGTAACAGAAGTTGATGTTACCTTAACCTTAACAGCATCAAACAAGTCACCAACTCCAAAAAAAGACTGAAAAAGGGCCCGGCATGGTGGCTCAAGTCTGTAATCCCAGCACTTTGGGAGGCCGAGGCGGGCGGATCATGAGGTCAGGAGATCAAGACCATCTTGGCTAACACGGTGAAATCCTGTCTCTACTAAAAATACAAAAAATTAGCCGGGCATGGTAGTGGGCGCCTGTGGTCCCAGCTACTTGGGAGACTGAGGCAGGAGAATGGCGTGATCCCGGGAGGTGGAGCTTGCAGTGAGCCAAGATCACGCCACTGCACTCCAGCCTGGGCGACAGAGCGAGACTGCGAGACTCGGTCTCAAAAAAAAAAAAAAAAAAAAAAAAAAAAAAAAAAAAAAAAAAAAAAAGACTGAAAAAGGTTTTACTATAACTGATAGAAGAACTAATGCAAGACATTTATGTCCTTACCCTCATGAAAATTAAGCACTTCCAACCAGCTCCATTTTATACAAAGTAACATTTATACCCACATCTGGACGGAGGCCAGGAAAAATGAAAAACAAGGAAATGGAGCAGCATTTATCTTCTGACTGCATTTAAAAGATGTCAGAATAATTGGTTGAAAAATGGAAAGGTTAGTCAGTCCATGTTTTCAGGTACAAAGAGATAAATTAATTTTTTTCAATACGGTGTTCTCAGTGGTTGCAAAATCATCAGTCCGTCTCATCAATTTGGATAAAAATAATACGATTTTCACCAACCGAATTGTCTCTGAGATACCTGGTTATACCCATTAATATAAGTGCAGGCACAGGGCTTTCATGAGAGCAGATGTGCAGATGGAAGGGTCCTGTGCAGCTGGCTGCCAGATGTGCCTGAAATTCCTACCTACGGGGGGTGCCTTTCCATGATGGGTAATTATAGGAACAGATAATCTGGCTAAGGTGGAACTGAAGAGTGGGTTCAGTACGATAATGTGAAATACACTTAATTAACCCAGGATATTGTTGATTTTTGCTCATAGGCATATATTTTGGCTATTGTATAAACATAACTTCCTGTAGAAATTATTAACTGCAGCGAAAAATTTTAACAATGATGGAATTAGAAATTACATGTGCTCATTTATATAGAGTACTACTGAAAACCTGTTTAAACAGAAAGTTTAAGGAAGTTAAATCATTCTTTGGTAGATTTTTAAAAAGATTGTCTGGAATTTTTATTTCACTCTTGTATTAGTATTTAACATTTTATGATATTTGTCTAGATTTCAAAATCTTCAAAGAAAGAATCTTTGTATATCCCCCTCTAGCATCAAGTACAATGTCTAGTTCACCTCACAGGCACATTTTTAAATTTAGCCATATTTAAACTGGTAGTTTTAGAGTAGGTTACTATCACTTGCTGGCTGTGAACTTGGGCAAGCTAACTTAATTTCTCTGTGCTTCAATTTCTCACCTGTAAAATAATAATAGTACCTACCTTATAAGATTATTGTAAAAATTAAATGAGACAGGCTGGGCATGGTGGCTCACGCCTGTAATTCCAGCACTTTGGGAGGCCGAGGCAGGAGGATCATCTGAGGTCGGTAGTTCGTGACCAGCCTGACCAACATGGAGAAACCCCATCTCTACTAAAAATACAAAATTAGCTGGGCATTGTAGTGCATGCCTATAATCCCAGCTACTTGGGAGGCTGAGGCAGGAGAATCGCTCAAACCTGGGAGGCGGAGGTTGTGGTGAGCGGAGATCGTACCGTTGCACTCCAGCCCGGGCAACAAGAGCAAAATTTTGTCTCAAAAAAAAAAAAAAAAGAAATAAGATAATATATGTAAGGATCTTACAAGGGTGCCTGTCACCGAGTATATGTTTTGTATGTTATCTGTTCTTATTATCCTTCTATTGTTACCAGGTGGTTTATATTTCTTAAAAAAATTCTATGTAAATGCAATGGAGTTTTCACATTGACTTAGTTATCATTTCAGAGTTTCTCTAAATAAATTTATTGTCATTTAAAAATATTAGCATCTAAGATCTTGACTTTTTCCCTCATTTTCTCCATCAGTTAATATTCTATCCAAAAAAACCGAACAACAAATCTATGCTTTGAATGAACCAGAAGCACTGATGTAAAAATTAAACAGTGAAGTCAACATTTTGTCATGTTAAAAATTTATTCTAAGTGATCTGTTTGGTAATTTTAAATGTTAAGATATGTCATTTCCATCCTATTTAACAAATGGTGCTGGGAAAATTGGCTAACTATATGCAGAGGAATGAAACTTGACCCCTGCCTCTCACCATCTACAAAAACTGACTCAAGTTGGATTAAAGACTTACATGTAAGATTTCAAACTATAAAAAATCCTAGAAGAAAACCTAGGAAATACTCTTCTGAACACCAGCCTAGGCAAAGAATTTATGATTAAGTCCTCAAAAGAAAACACAATGAAAACAAAACTAGACAAGTGGGACCTAATTAAACTAAAGAGCTTCTGCACAGCAAAAGAAACTATCAACAGAGTGAACAGACACTCTACAAAGTGGGAGAAAATATGAGCAAACTAAGCATCTGACAAAGCACTAATATCTAGAATCTATAAAGAACAGATCAACAAGAAGAAAACAAATTACCCCACTAGAAAGTGGGCAAAGGACAGGAGCAGACATTTATCAAAAGAAGACATACAAGCAGCCAACAAACATATGAAACAATGCTCAACATCACTCATCATTAGAGAAATGCAAATCAAAACCTTTCTCACCAGACAGTACGGCTATTACTAAAAAGTCAAAAAATAACAGATGTTGGTAAGGTTGTGGAGAAAAAGGAATACTCATATGCTGTTGGTGGGATTGTAAATTGGTTCAGCCCCTGTGGTAAACAGTGTTGAGATTTCTCAAAGAACTAATAATAGAACTCCCATTTGACCCAGCAATCCCATTACTGGGTATCTATCCAGTAGAAACCCAGAAGAAAATAAATCATGCTACCTAAAAGACACCTGCACTCATGTGTTTATCACAGCGCTACTCACAATAGCAAAGACATGGAATCAACCCAGGTGCCTATCAGTGGTGAACTGGGTAAAGAAAATGTGGTACATATGCACCATGGAATGCTATGCAGCCATACAAAAAACAAAATCACGTCCTATGCAGCAACATGATGCAGCTGGAGGCTGTTATCCTAAGTGAATTAATGCAGGAACAGAAAACCAAATACCACATGTTCTTACTTATAAGTGAGAGCTAAACGTTGAGTATACATGGACACAATGATGGGAACAATAGGCACTGGGACCTCCAAAAGGACAAAGGAAAGGGTTGAAAAACTACCTATTGAGTACTATGCTCCCTATCCTTATCTGGGTGATGGGTTCAACTGAAGCTCAAATCTCAGCATCACGCGATATAGCCGTATAAAAAACCTGCACATGTACCACCTGAATCAGACATTTAAAAAAAGAAGTATGTCATTTTCTGAAATTGATTTTGTTTTTTCCACTGCCTAGTAGCAGACAGCCAATAAGAGACACAAAGATCTTGCTAACACTGGCAAGAAGCTCTGCAAAAAACTATTCCGAGAGGAAGAGCCATGGAAATCACAGGACTTTGTCAAGAACAAGAAAGAAAGAAAAGGCTATTGGTGTGTGTGCTAAAAGGAGGCTTCTAATATTATCCATTTAAAAATCTTTGATAAAATGTCATTTGTCTTAGTTCAGGTGGCTATAACAAAGTGTCATAGACGTAATGGTTTATAGACAACAGAAATTCACTTCTCATAGTTCTTGAGGCTGGAGGTCGGAGGTCAGGGTGCCAGCATGATCAGGTTCAGTGATGGCCATCTTTCTCTTCCAGGTCACAGAGAGCCATCTTCTCATGGTATCCTCACATGGAAGAAAGAAGGCTAGAGAGCTCTCTGAGGACCCTTTAATAAGGGCACTAATGCCACTTGTGAGAGTTCCATCCTCATGACCTAGTCACGTCCTGAAGGCCATATCACCTAATACCATCACATTGGAGGTTAGGATTTCAACAGATGAATTTTAGGGGAACACAAACATTCAGTCCATAACTTTGCTCAACACTCAAAGTAGTTAACAGTGACCCCTTGTCTTGTGTGCTTTTACTAACTAATCAATTGCCTCGTCCTGTCAATTGTCGTGACACATTTGCTGGATCGTGTCTCACATTTGTCCTTTTCTTTTTCATTCCCAAGCAACTTCACCCATAGACTGCAGAGATAACCTCAAAATCTTTGTTGATGAATGACTGAATTTCTTAATTACATAAATTATATATGTTCATCGTCGATACTGTACAAAAATCAGGTAAGCAGAAAAGAAGAAAAAAATTAATGTCTTGAATCTCACCACTTTGAAATAACTTTTTTTTTTTTTTATTTTCTGAGATAGGGTCTCGCTCAGTCGCCCAGGTTGGAGTGCAGTGGTGCAATCACAGCTCCCTGCAGCCTCTACTTCCTGGGCTCAAGCCATCCCCCCATCTCAGCCTCTCAAGTAGCTGGGACTACAGGCGTGTGCCACCAAGCCCAGCTAATTTTTGCATTTTTTTTGTAGGGCGGGGTTTTGCCATGTTGCCTAGGCTGGTGTCAGACTCCTGAGTTCAAGTGATTTGCCTGCCTCGGCCTCCCAAAGGGCTGTGATTACAGGCATGAGCCACTGTGTCCTGCCTTGAAATAATTTCACTTAATATTTTGGTATATATGCCTCTTTCTGTGTGTATTACTGGAATCATGCTGCAATACTGTTTGTAATTAACTGCATATCATAAATATTTTTTCATATCAATAGACTAACAATATTATTAGGTTGGTGCAAAAGTAATTGCGGTTTTTGCCACGAAAAGTAATGGGAAAAACTGCAATTACTTTTGTACCAACCTAATAGCTGTGTAGCTTTCTATTTTAGAGATCTAACACCATTTATTTACTCAACCTCCTACTATTGAGTGTCTAGGCTCTTTCTAGTCTTTTACTTTTATACCCACACTCATAAGAAGCACCCTTGCAACTGTATTAATCACATACATTTTAATTATTTCTCTAAGATGAATTCATAAAAGCAGAATTATAGGGTCAAAGCCTATACACATTTTCAGGTTGTTTGATAATGAGCCAAAGGCAATAAAATATCTTAATCTGTATCCCAACGTCCAGTATTTTGTTTTCCTCCAAGTTATCTTCCTCATTAAGTTGGTAAAGAAGAACACTAATAATGTTGCCTTCCACTTCAAAAATTTTCCAGGATTCAAAATCCTCAGTCTAGCCTTTGAGGCCCTTCTAATCTGGGCCTCACCCACCTTTCCAGCTAATCTGGGCCCCACCCACCTTTCCAGGGTCATCTCTCACTGTCCTCCCTGTATTACCCTACACCCCATGCTATTGCTTCTGAACACTCTCGATTTCTACCCTGTCTTCAGCCACACTAGATATGATCCCATAGCCGTGTGCATGTACCTCACTTCCAGCATGACTTGCATTCTGTTCTATGTCTCATGGCTTTTTATGCACTAGTCTTATCTCCCTTCCCATGCCACAAGTGCTTGTCATCCCCCTAGGTCCCCGGCAGTAGAAATGTAACTGTCAGAATTGTCTTGGTGATGCTGCAGTAACAACAACCCTCATGTCTCCGAGGCTGAAAACAAGACGGGTTGATTTGTCATCATGCTACATGTCCATCTCAGGTCAGCAGGGGCCTCTGTTACACGACATCCTCACTCTGGGATTCAGGAGCCCTTTCACCTGAAACTGATGTGGTAGTAGAGGGAACAGAGACCTGGAGAGCCTCCCGTTGGCAATTAATTGTTTCTGTCTGAAAGTGATATTTCTGCCCACAACCCATTTGTTAAAATCAGTCATATGGCTGTACCCGAGGGGGAAAGAGTAATCTTCCCATATAACTGGGAGAAGGAAACAATCATACAATATAAAGGGAACTTGAAGTCTCTATCACAATAGCTAGAATGGTGCCTTGCTTATAACAATCAGTAGACAAATGTTGAAAGAAGGAACAAATGAGGCCAGGTGAAGCGGCTCACACCTGTAATCCCAGCACTTTGGGAGGCCAAGGTGGGCAGATCACCTAAGGGGTTCAAGACCAGCCTGGCCAATATGGTGAAACCTTGTCTCTACTAAAAATACAAAAAAAATTAGCCAGGCGTGGTGGCGTGTACCTGTAATCCCAGCTACTTCGGAGGCTGACGCAAGAGAATCGCTTGAACCCGGGAAGTAGAGGTTGCAGTGAGCCAAGATCACCCCTGGGTGACAGAAGGAGACTCCATCTCAAAAAAAAAAAAAACCAAAAAAACAAAGAATGAACAAATGAACAAATCTCTAACTAGTTATGAAAACAAAAGAATGCTGACTATAATAGGATGTTTCTTTTTCAAATTAATATTCACTTTTATAAGATTATGAAACATGAACATATATGGGCATTTTGTTTTTTCTAAGTATAAGTCTGTATATGAAATGCAAATATGTGTTTTTCCCTCTCTGTTTCAGGAGGGAAGGATGAAACCAGGAAATCGTGAGTATGCCACATACTTTTGGGAGAAGTAGGAACTGTGCCATGAGTCACACAAAATAGGTAGAAAAGGTGCCCAAAATTGTTAGATGAGGAGGATGGTCCCATAGGAGGGGTGACTCAGTTGACTCAACTCTCTCCTGGGAAATATACCTCTGCATTATCCTAATTATAATAATAGGATGTTATGAAGTAAGTAGTCATCCAATGAGGAACCTCCTGAGACTAGAGTTGAGTGTGACATAGGATAGTCCAAGAAAATGTGTGCACCTGACAAGGTGCTTTGAGGTAGCAGGTGAAACTCAATCATAAGAAGTGGCATAACTCAACAAATGACTGTTTGAGTTCTGTACCCCTGGGAACACCATGTTTCCCACCAAGAATCTCTCGATTCTCAACAGGGAATGTGCAATCTCAACGGATCTCTTTTTCTTTTAAGACCAATAAGATTACTATCTCTCAGGCTGACGCGGGTGGATCACCTGAAGTTGGGAATTCGAGACCAGCCTGGTCAACATGGTGAAACCCTGTGTGTACTAAAAATACAAAAATTAGCTGGGCGTGGTGGCACCCACCTGTAGTCCCAGCTACTTGGGAGGCTGAGGCAGGAGGATCACTTGAACTCAGGAGATGGAGGTTGCAGTGAGCTCAGATCACACCACTGCACTCCAGCCTGGCGACACAGCGAGACTCTGTCTCCACAAAAAAAAAAAAAAAAAAAAATTAGTATCTCTCTAGAGAGGTAAAGCTTAGAGAACTCAATGAAACTCATAGGGTTTCTATTTTTGAAGCAAACTTAAATGTGGGTGTAACAATAATTTTTAGAGTCACTGTAACATGTGTGTGTTTTCCGCTTAAGAGAATTTGTCATATTAGGTTTGTAGTTTTATTGAAGTGTTTAAAACACCTTGACTAAGTTTGAAACCAACATGTAAGTATCGAAGGCAATTGGTTCATGAATTAATAGTTTGAATTATTAGTTGCATAATAGTGTTTAAATATTTGAGGAAATGTGTTTAATAGATGTAAAAGCTTAGTAAAGTGAACATTAAATAAAACTAAGTAGTGGTAAGTGTTCTTTCTATGCCAGTAGCCCCTGAGACGTTAAGGATCCTAGCAACAAACAAGATATCTATCATCTAGTAGATTTAGTAGACTGTATGTTGGAGCAAAATCGCATGACGTCTGGCTATTACTATTGAAAACAAAATCCTAAATAATATACTTAGCAGAAAAACCCAGCTAGTAACTATGTAGGTTACCTTTTGTAATTACAGTCTCTCGACAAGGGTTATTATTCAATTCATGACTTGATTAGGTTTGGATCATTGGCAAATGTTTTGCTATGTTCACCTCTTCAGTAATAAGCTTGAGGTTTATTCCTTTAAAACACTTCTGAGGTCAAGCTTTCTAAAGTGAGGGGGATTGAGAGGTGAGGGTTTTAGAGAAAGAGGAGGCCAAGCAACCTTGGTGATCAAAAGACTTAAGAAAAGGAAAGATTAATATTCACCTTTACGTTGTGGTGATGCTAAACGGTTCCATATTCCCCAGATGTTCATTGAAGTTGCTATATAAACAAAAAAAAAATCCAAGCACTTCTGAGGTCTAAATAGTTTTACTTCCTATAGCTATCATACAAGAATGATTCAAGGTGTCAATTGTTGCCGATGTCATGTCACTCATGGATATGTCAGTGATTCTTCCGTGCTGCAGACAGCAGCCGACATTCAGTTATTTTTTCCTGGAATAGACACCTCAGCTTGCTACTTGCTGGGCTGATCTAAGATGCTCTGAAGATTCGCTGGGGACTTATGAGCTACTAATGCTCGGGGATTTAGTGTCCTGAAGAACTCTTTAATCCTCTGCTTCCTGAATCCCACCCTAAGCCAGGGCCTTCTGTCACATCCCAAGAGTTACAGGCAGTTTGAAAGCTCTGCTTTCTGCTTGACCCTTGGAAGTCCTATGAGGGACCATTTACGGTTTCCTCAGTAATTTCCACAAGGATGTATTTCCTTCTCATCACTCTGCCTCAGGTAGTGCTCTGAAGCTCGTCCTTTCTGAACAACAGCAGCAAAGTAAGCCGCACCATGGGTGAGATCAACCAAGATGCCGTGGAGAAATACCTGGAGGAGAATCCTCAGTTTGCCAAGGAGTACTTTGACAGGAAGTTGCGGGTGGAGGTGCTGGGAGAAATCTTCAAGAACAGCCAGGTGCCAGTCCAGTCCAGCATGTCCTTTTCTGAGCTGACCCAGGTGGAGGAGTCGGCCCTGTGCTTGGAGCTGCTGTGGACCGTGCAGGAGGAGGGGGGCACCCCAGAGCAGGGGGTTCACAGGGCCTTGCAGAGGCTGGCCCACCTGCTCCAGGCCGACCGCTGCAGCATGTTCCTGTGCCGGTCCCGGAACGGCATACCTGAGGTAGCCTCTAGGTTGCTGGATGTCACCCCCACCTCCAACTTTGACGACAACCTGGTGGGTCCTGACAAAGAAGTTGTGTTTCCACTGGACATTGGGATAGTGGGTTGGGCTGCTCACACGAAGAAAACTCATAATGTCCCAGATGTGAAAAAGGTAGGTGGCCTTATGACAGTGGGGCAGAGGTCTTGGCAGGGTCAGGGAGGAACCAATGGGAAAGAGAGACAGTGCTATCCTTGTGGCATTAGTTTGGCAATAATCGGGGGAATGTGGGTGGCAGGGAAGAGGATCAGTCAGGCCTAGTGTTGCCAAATTTAGCAAATGAAATTTCAGGTTGCCCAGTTGAACTTGAATTTCAGATAAACAATGAATTATTATTTTCTGAAGTGTAAGTATGTCCCATGTAAAGTTGGGCATTTTATCAGGTGATCCTACCTGGACCTGGTGCATTCCACATCCCCTCCCTTACACCTCCTGCAGTGCTCTGGAGGACTTTCCTTTTCACAACACCAGCAAAGCAAAACACCCCACCGGGGAGATGGGCCAACGTGCCCAGATGCCAAAACTTGTCAGCTGCTCCCCATGCTTCTCATTCACAGTCCTTTGAAAACATTCAGGTTTTTTGGATGGATTTGCTAGTAAATCAATGCTTTCATCTATCAACCAAATGTGCAAAAAAAAAAAAAGATGCCATTTGAAAGTTCAGATGTTCAAATTTGGAATTCATTACATATGTGAATTTAGGTGACGGTTAAGTGCAATTGACCACTCCCACTGCTCCATAACCCAGATCTTTCAAGAATGAATTCCAATCATGTAAGTGGGACATCTGGACCCTCTTGAAGACCAACAGCATACTGCACAAATACAAGGCATTGAGATGACCCTTATAGAAATAGAAAAACTTTATTCTTACCATTAGAGTACATGTTCATTTTTTAAAAATTATAAGATACAAATAAACCAAAGGAGGAAATGCTAATCACCCATCATCCCTCCCCTCAGCAATAATCAAGGGTACCAGCTTGGAGATTCTCCTGGCAGCTCCTTCTCTACACATGTGTTCCATTATTACGGTTTACCATTAACAAAAAAGGGAGAAGTGGATTATGATGGAACAGAGTTGAATGGGAACAGCCTGTGAAATGCTTTCTGTGCAGGGGTGAATAGCGCAGCTGGAGAGGCAGGAGGATAATCTCCTAAATGCCTCCTGAAGCTGATTACAGGGGGAGGGTCACACGGACCCAAGAGGTATGAAAGTCGTCAAACATGAGCAACTCTCTGCAAACAACCACAGAACACTGCTCAGGTGCAAGGGTTACCGTGGGGCCTGGTAGGGCCTTCAGTCCTGAATAATTCCTCCTTTCAATGAGTTTAAGCTGGGTTAAGTTTGCTTTTGAGGCTGACTGCGGCTCAGGTGTCTAAACAGATGCGCGTCCTTAGGGAAAAGTTCTCTAGACAACCAACTGGAAGGCAATGTCCGCACATCCTGAGGTTTTTCTCATGGGAAGATGCTCCTTGAGGGTCCTGAACTGAGCCCATCCCCACTAGCACACCAAACTTTAAAAAGTGACATTCAGGAATTTTTTTGAAAGGCTTTTAAAGAAGAGATGGGTAAAATGATTTCTGCTGTTATACTTTGATGAGCCCAGTTCTCCGTGGTGAGAAGGAAATAAGAGCATGGAGCTGCTTGGAGGTGGTTTTGGTCTGCGGCTGTCCATGGTGAGCATCAAGGCATGGACAGAGCACTTCATCTGGGAGTGGGGAGTCTCTCCTCTCTTCTCTGGAGGGCTCCTGGCTGTTCTGGGTGGGACACAGAGAAATGTGTGTTGAAGACAGATATGGTTCTGTGCTTACGGGAAAGACAGAGGCCTCATTGGTTCTTCATTCCAACTGCTTCTTCATTTTTTTTTTCCCTCTAGAATGGGGATTTCCAACTCTGGCTGTACATTAAAACCACATTAAGCTGTGTGCAGTGGCTCATGCCTGTAATCCCAGCACTGTGGGAGGCCAAGGCGGGTGAATGGCTTAAGCCCAGGAGTTCGAAACCAGCCTGGCCAACATAGGAAACCCCCGTCTCTACCAAAAATACAAAAATAAAGCAGGAATGGTGGTGTGTGCCTGGAGTCCCAGCTACTTGGAAGGTTGAGATGGGAGGATGGCTTGAGCCTGCGAGGCTGAGGCTGCAGTGAGCTGTGTTCACACACTGAACTCCAGTCTGGGTGACAGAATGAAACCTTGTCTCAAAAAACAAACACAATCCACAAAACCATATCGGTGGCTTTACTGTTACAGTGGACTCTCAAAAATTAGAATTCAAGCATTAGTGTTTTTATTTTATTATTTTATTATTTATTTATTTATTTATTTATTTTTGAGACAGAGTCTTGCTCCATCACCCAGGCTGGAGCATAATGGTGCAATCTTGGCTCACTGCAACCTCTGCCTCCTGGGTTCAAGCAAGTCTCCTGCCTCAGCCTCCTGAGTAGCTGGGACTACAGGTGTGCACCACCATGCCTGGCCAATTTTTGTATTTTTAGCAGAAACGAGGTTTCACCATGTTGGCCAGGCTGGTACTGAACTCCTGATCTCAGGTGATCCACCCGCCTCGGCCTCTCAAAGTGCTGAAATTACAGGCCACTGTGAGCCACTGTGCCCAGTCCAGGCATTGGTATTTTTAAAAAGCTCCCCCAAGTACTTCTAATATGCAGCCAATGTTGAAAACCACTGGTCTATTGGGTGAGCAGATACAGGAGGAGGAAGTGAATTTCAAATCAACTGTGGAATATTAGAGATGGAAGGGGCTTATCAAGTCTTTAGCCCAACTCTGTCCAATGGAGGACAGGAAGTTGAGGCCACAGGAGTTGTATCTCCCCGGCGTCCACGGTATGTGTCTGTGGATGAGAAGGGTTGGAACAGAGGTAGCTGAGTATGTGTCCAGTGCTCTGTTTGCCTACCTTACACCCTTGCAGTTTCACATGCTTTAACCACTGCAGTTAAGATTTGCAACGGGAAAGGAAGTAGAAACTAATGTTTCCAATGAAGTATCTGATTAATTCTTCCTCTTTTCATTGCGCTTGGCAATTTAAACACCGTTCTCTGACAAGGATCATATTTTTTATTTCTAGCCTATGTAGTAGGAATCGTTCAAAGTTAGGTAGACAGGATGTGGCAGATCTGGGGCAATAACTCAGGTCTTGGAGGCCTCCCTCTTTCTACCACACCCCTGACCACACACAACTTTCCTCTGATTAGCAGTGTGGGTGCAGGTGAGGGAAAGACTGCTCACGCCTAGACAAAGGTACAGAGCTACATACGCCCAGCCTTGGAGGGTCCATGAAGGTAACAGGGAAGCCACTGGTATAGGGAGAGGGCTTTGGCATCAGACAGAGCTGGGTGCGGATCCATGACTATGACTTAGTAACTGTGTGATGGAGTTTCTACCCCTAAGAAATGGAGATAAGCAAATGTACAGATTAAAAGTGTATAAAGGACCTGACTCATAGCAGTTGCTCAATAAATGATAGCTGTGATAATATTGTCATTATGCCAGTAGGGGTTTAGGAGCTGGATATGGTTGGCCAAAAAAGGGTCAATGACTATTGCCTGTTTTAAAACAAGTTGAAGGCAGGAAAACTTTTTCTTTTTTGAGAAGGGGTCTCGCTCTGTCACCAGGCTGGAGTGCAATGGCACGATCTCGGCTCACTGCAACCTCTGCCTCCCAAGTTCGAGTCATTCTCCTGCCTCAGCCTCCTCAGTAGCTGGGATTATAGGCACGCACCACCATGCCCAGCTAATTTTTGTATTTTTAGTAGAGACAGGGTTTCACCTTGTTGGCCAGGCTGGTCTCAAACTCCTGACCTCGTGGTCTGCCCACGTAGGCCTCCCAAAGTGCTGAGAGGAAGACTTTTAACAACAGGAAACTGAGAGCTATCCTCTTTAAGTTGTTTCTTTCTCTATTGGGAAAGCTGTCCATAAACTATGGGTGATCCTGATTCTGACTGTGGTTTAAAAGTCCTCCTTCCTCTTTCTTCCTCTACTTCTGCCATGGATCTCAGGGGTTAAGGGTATTTAATCAGGATTTAGCAATACTGACATCTGATAAGGGATCAGGCCTCCTGTTGCTCTAAACAATGTTCTCCAGCTGCCTTCAAGGGCTTCTCTGAAGAACCATCAAGGGACACACACAGGATTTATGCAAAGAAACTTCACTAAAGATTTTTTGAGCTAGTGAAAATAAAACACAAAAACCCGTTCCCCACGTCCATCCTGTAACTTGATGGCTGGTGTATCTAGGGCTTTCAGATGCAATAATAAGCAAGTATTAAATTTTGAAACTTGCAAGCCATTTTCTCAAAACAGTCCATTGAACTTAAGAACATTTCCTTGTGTTTAGAATCTGGAATAAAATGGCATTAAGTTTGAAGTCGCAGAGTGAAATGTGTTTGCAAAGAAGTGCTGCCGGCCAGGCGCGGTGGCTCACACCTGTAATCTTAGCACTTTGGGAGGCTGAGGCTGGCGGATCACCTGAGGTCAGGAGTTTGAGACCAGCCTGGCCAACATGGCAAAAACCTGTCTCTACTAAAAATACAAAAATTAGCCAGGTGTGGGTTGTGAGCGCCTGTAATCCCAGCTACTCAGGAGGCTGAGGCAGGAGAATCGCTTGAACCCAGAAGGTGGAGGCTGCAGTGAGCCAAGATCACGCTATTGCACTGTAGCTTGGGCAACAAGAGCAAAACTCTGTCTCAAAAAAAAAAAAAAAAAAAAAAACAACATTCCTGGCTAACTTCATCCCATGGTGCATGTTTCTGGTATTTTGATGATTCCTTTAGTGCCCAGGCTGTGTAAATGAAGGTGGTATGATCTGCATGGATAACAGGGTGGAAGGGAAACAATGGGAGCTGGCCTAGACAAGCAGCGGATTAAGAGAAAGAATGTAACAAAGCCTGCAGACACTTTGGTCTGAGGGTGAAGATCCTATGGGGAAACAGAAGTGACAGATAAAGTGGAGAGAAAAGAAATGTGGTTCTTGGTGGCGTGAGGGAGTGTGCTGGCCCTCTGGAGGAAGGCTGCTCCGCGGTGTGGGAGGCCTACATCCAGCTACGGGCATCTGATTTCTGCAGTGATTTGAACTGGCTAGAAAAATTAAAGCTAGAAGCAAAATGGTAATTGCAAAAGAACTACTTCTCATTCAGGAAAGTCTAGAAACGTACTAAGTTTCTCTTCCCAGTACTTACTGAATATCTAACTATGTGCCAGACACTTTTTTTTTTTTTCTAAGTGCTCAGCCTATACTTTGTTATTCTATCTTCACATCAGGAATTCTAGGCAGTAGATGGAAGCATTACCCCTATTTTCAGATTAGAAAACGAGGACACGGAAGGTAAGTAACACACCCAGGACCATACAGCTAGTACATTGGGGCCCAGTCAGCCAAGCAAGTCTGACTCCAGTACCTTCCTTGCCTTGATGCAATGCTGACACCTAAAGAGTTGGTTTGTGTGTTTCCACTTTGGGAAAGGTATAGAAGAGATCTGGGCTGAGGGGCTGCCTTTATCCCCTTTCCATCACGCATTTCCTCTGAGAGCAGCACCATTTCTGGTGATTCCCCATTGGGTTGAGCCTAAGAATTACTTGGGCCATGTAAAAGTGCAGGTTCCACTGTAGGAGATTAGGATTCAGTGCATCTGCTGCATTAATCTGCAGGTGATTCTGAGGCATGTCTCAGGACTGCTAATCTCATTTGAGCTCTGTGAGTTCTATTGGCCAGCCAGCCCTTGTTCCCTGGTGGAAACTCTGGCCTGGAAATGCACACAGAAAATTCTTACCTTTTTTTTCTCCAGGAAACCAGACAGAATCCAGTCTCCAAGGTTTGTGCTGCTTTTAGAGGCACTGCCAACACAGGAAAATGAAAATAATACAACTGCGGAAGGAACACCACACTAATTTTGGCCAACGAGTCTCAGAGTTAAGGCTGAGAGTTCAGTTCTCATTGCAGTCCTAGGTGCAAAGGGAAAAACGTCATGACCCAAGGAAGGCTGGGCCTCAACTCACCTTGAGTGGCTGTTCTCTGAAATGACAGCTAATAAGATAATTGCCTTCCGCCACCTTTTTCTCAAGCCCTTCCATTTGTGCACTTCTCTAGACTCATCGCTCAGCTGCTGCAGTGGCCAGTGGATTAGAATCGTCTCTCGAATCTAAGAGGCCTGAATCTGGGAAGATCCACTTTCCTCTCTCCCAAAGAAAGGAAAAAAAATAGGAATGAAAGACATAAGCTTGGTAGAACATTAAAAACCTGATAAGCATCTGATGCTGGCAGGAGGGTAGTTCTCAGTCCTTTCACACAGGGTCAGTGGAAGTTAGAATGGGAACCTTTCTTTTTCTTTTCCTTTTTTTTTTTTTTTGAGACAGAGTTTTGCTCTTGTTGCTCAGGCTGGAGCACAATGGCACAATCTTGGCTTACTGCAACCTCCACCTCCCGGGTTCAAGCGACTCTCCTGCCTCAGCCTCCTGAGTAGCGGGGATTACAGGGGTGCGCCACCATGCTTGGCTAGTTTTTGTATTTTAGTAGAGATAGGGTTTCATCATGTTGGCCAGGCTGGTCTCGAACTCCTGACCTCAGGTGATCCGCCTGCCTCAGCCTCCTAAAGTACTGGGATTACAGTTGTGAACCACCGCGCCCAGCCACGGAATGTGAACCTTTCATCAAAGTAATCTATGTAAATAAAAACTGTATGTTCCTGTTGATCCAGCAAAAGGGATTTCCTTTTTTGGGAATCTATCACATAAAAATAAAAGTAAGAAGGATTAGTGCAGTACTGTTGGTAGTGGGGAGAACTATAAACAGGCAGAATCAATAGAGGACAGTTGAGTGGATCGTACAGCACCCAGGGTGGAGTAGTGTGCACGAATCCAAGAGGTGAGTTCACATCCATATGCATTGGTCTTCAGGGAAGTCTGTAAGACATTGTTAAGTGATGAAACTATTATAAGCAATTAGAAAAGGAAATTTTAGAAAAAATAGAAAATTCTTTGTTCAAGCACAGAGAAAGGCATAGAAGGAGACACACCAACAGTTAGCCCAGATTTCTTCTAGTAGGCTAGATTGGGGGGAATGATAATTTTTGCTTTATGTTATGACATATGGGTTGATGATTTCAAGTGCATGTTTTCCCTTAGTAATGAGAGAGAAGCGCTCTATGAACTGTGTCTGTATTCCTAGCTGTGCTCTCCTTCCCTGCATGCACTTGCTGTCTATTGTAACCCTTCCCCTCTGTTCCTCTTAGCACCTCACTTTCCACTTGGCTGTCTCATCACCTCTTTTCTTTTGGCCCAACCTCAGCCTAACCTAAATAGGTCATAGCTCAGGTGGGAAGCGCTTATTCTGAAATGGGCAATTCCATTCTATGCAGTCATAGGATGGCAGGTGGAGTGGGATTGTTTGCTGGGGACCACTGTACTGGAGCCCTGGTTATCTGTTGGTAGCATTTAAATGAGAGAGAATGATCTGTCATCATCCCTAGATCTACCACTCTATGATTCTGTGCCGCTTTGGCAAATGTGTGACTATCTCTTTCAGAACAGCCATTTTTCTGACTTCATGGACAAGCAAACTGGATATGTCACTAAGAACCTGCTGGCAACCCCGATCGTGATGGGCAAGGAAGTTCTTGCTGTGATCATGGCAGTTAACAAAGTAAATGCATCTGAATTTTCCAAACAGGATGAAGAGGTAATGCTAACCATGGGCATCTGGTTGGAGGCTCAGGAAATGTATTTGTTGTATAACCAAAGAAAAGATATCACAACTGTAACTTATTCTTCTCTGCCATCTGTAGGTCTTTTCCAAATACCTCAACTTTGTGTCTGTCATCCTGAAGCTTCATCATACCAGCTACATGTACAATATTGAATCCCGAAGAAGCCAGGTAAAAGGAAGGCAGTATTAATCATTCCACGCTGACCTATTCTGACAAAGCCGCCCAGAGACAACAAATTCAGACCCCTCCTATTCCTCCTGGGGGTTTAAGCCACGTGGAGCAGACCCCCAAACTTCAGTCCCAAGTGTCCTCTCATGATCTTCCTGCCACTCTCCCCACCCACACTCCCCTGCACCCCAAGCTCTCCAATTGTGTGCACAACTGGCTTGGCTTTCTTCAGTCTAGATCCCAAGTGGACTTGGCATTTCTGTCTATGAAATGGTGATGACAATTATGGTACCTACTTCAGATGGTTGTTGTGGCTATTAGTGATTACCTCTCACATAAAGCTTGTAGCAATTCCTGGGTCATAGGAAACCTGTTAATTTGAGGAGCACATTATTCATGCTTCCGTGAGACAGAGGGATAAAGAGCAATATTGGTACCCAAGATACCTGAGTCTGGCCCACTCTCTGGACCTCAGTTTCCTCACCAGTACAATGCACAGGTAGAGGTTGAGAGGGAGGTCCCTTCCCATTCCAACTCTCCAGGTAAGGTTACCTCCAACAAGCTCAGGATGCATGGAAGGAAGTAGGTGGCTCTCTCCACATGAGGGCCAGCAGGAGCCAGTGGGCCACCAATACTGGATTCTCCGCCCAGGGACCATCTTTGCATCCAATTTCAGGGCACTTCCCCTTTGGAGCCAAAATATTTAGACACAGGGACCAATCATAGCTTCTCTCTCTCCATAGACCTGCAGCCTTGCAAAAAGGTCTACTCATCATCTCACCTAGAGGATCTGAGTAGCCTGTTGGATGTACACATGTCCAAAATCAGAATTGCACTTTCCAACAATATGCATTCATTTTATTTGAAGCACCTCATGTTTTCTTGTGGTGAATGCTCTCTCTCTCTCTCTAGCATACTTTATTCTAACTGTTTTCTTTTTGATACCTACTTTCAGATCCTTATGTGGTCAGCCAATAAAGTATTTGAAGAACTCACAGATGTTGAGCGACAGTTTCACAAAGCGCTCTACACAGTTAGAACATATCTGAACTGTGAACGATACTCCATTGGACTGCTGGACATGACCAAGGAGAAGGTTCTTATTATTCTATACATTTTGCCTCATCTAACATCGCCTATAAAACATACACCACAGGAAATGTGATCCTCAAAAAACAGATACACTATGTAAATAATTAGTCATGACTGATCACAAGAACAGAGGTAAAAATGTGTGTCTTGGAGCAAAAAAGATGTAGGCTTGAATCTTGGTTTTTCCATTTCCTAGCAGTGTGGGTTTTCAGCAAGTGTGGTGTGATGAATCAATATTGATATATTATTATTAACTAAAGTCCATAGTTTACATGAGGGTTCATCCTTTGTGCAGTTCTCTGAATTCTGACAAATGTTAATGTTATATATCTGCTATTACAGTATCAGACAGACTAGTTTCAGTGCCTCAAAGCCCTCTATGCTTCACATATTCAACCTTCCCTCATCCCCCCAAACTCCTGGTAGCCACCAATTTTTTTTTTTTTTTTTTTTTACTGTTTCTATAGTTTTGGCTTTTTCCAGAATGCCATATAGTTGGAATCATACAGTATGTAGCATTTTCAGACTGGCTTTTCACTTTGAAATATGCATTTAAGTTTCCTCCATGTCTTGTCATGACTCAATAGCTAATTTCTTTTTATCACTGAATATTATTCCACTGTATGGCAGGTTTGTTTATCCATTCACCTGTTGAAGGGTATCTTGGTTGCTTCTAATATTTAGTGATTGTGAATAAAGCTGCTGCAACCATTGTAGGTAGGTTTATATGTGTCTCTGTTTTCAACTCAATTGGGTAAATACCGAACAGGGCAATTGCTGGATTATACTGTAAGACTAATTGATCTTTGTAAGAAACTGGCAGACTGTCTTCCAAAGTGACTTTACTGTTTTGCATGTCTACCAGAAGCACATTCTCACCAGCAGTTGTTAATGTCAGTATTTTGGGTATTAGCAGTTGCTAATGTCAGTATTTGGGGTATCCGTTGTGGTATCTCATTGTTTTAATTTTTAATTCCCCAATGACATATGATGTTGAGCATCTTCTCATATGTTTACTTGTCATCTGTATATCTTCTTAGAGAGATATCTGCTCAGATATTTTGCCCACGTTTTATTATGTTGTTTTCTTATCATTCAATTGTAAGAGTTATTTGTATATTGTGGATCCAAGTCCTTTACCAAATATGTGATTTGCAAATACGTTCTCCTAGTCTGTGGCTTATCTTTTCATTCTCTTAACAGTGTCTGCTGCAGAGCAGAAGGTTTTAATTTCAATTAAGTCTAATTTTTCTACATTTTCTCTCTCATGGATTGTGCTTTTGATGTTGTATCTATGAAGTTTCATCAAACTCAAGTTCACCTAGATCTTCTATGTCATCTCCGAGAATTTTTATACTTTTGTGTTCTACATTTAGGTGTATACTCCGTTTCGAGTTTTTTGTGAAAGGTACAAGCTCTGATTCTAGATTCACCTTTTTTTACATGTAGATGTTCAGTTGTTCCAACACAATTTGTTGAAAAGACTATCCTTTGTTCATTGCCTTTGCTCCTTTGTCCAAGTTAACTATATTTGTGAGGGTCTATTTCTGGATTCTCTATTTTGTTTCATTGATTCATTTGTCCATTCTTTCACTAATACCACACTGTCTTGATTATTGCAGCTTTATGGCAAATCTTAAGTCAGGTAGTGTCAGCTCTTTGATTTTGTTCTTCTTGTCAGCAAATCTTTTAACTTACCTGATTCTTGGCTTCTTCATCTGTAAAATGAGGACATCTCTCTTATCGATTGTAAGAATTAGAGATTATATATAGATATATTTTTATATATAAACACTATATGTATATAGTGTCTAGAATTTACATAGTAGGTGGATAATCAATATTATCTTTACCAACTTTAGATTTTTGTATTCTAAAAAAATTTAATTACTTTAAAGTAGAAATATTGAAACATTTAATATTATTCACAATCTAATGCCCTTATGTCATCTTATTTAAATCTGTTGCTACCCTTCTAGTTCAAAATAACTAATGATACCATATTATTTGTATATTTTTTCTTTTCTTTTCTTTCCTTTTTTTGAGACAGAGTCTCAATCTGTCACCAGGCTGGAGTGTAGTGGCATGATCTTGGCTCACTGCAACCTCAGCCTCCCAGGTTCAAGCGATTCTCATGTCTCAGTTGCTGGGATTATAGGCCTGTACCACCACGTCCACTAATTTTCTGTATTTTTAGTAGAGACAGGATTTCACCATGTTGGCCAGACTGGTCTTGAACTCCTGTCCTCAAGTGATCCACTCACTTCGGCCTCTCAAAGTGCTAGGATTACAGGCATGAGCCACCACACCTGGCCTTATTTATATTTCTTTATATTCATGTGATTGGAAGTTATTTTTTCAGAGTAGTTGTTCTAAGTGGATAAACATAGGATGAAGCACTAGGATAGATGGGTTCTGATCTTGGTTCTGGGACTTTCTAGCTGAGTATGTTGGTTAGGATTCTTTTGGCTGTAAGAAATATCAGACACAGCTAAAAGCATCTCTAACAATATGATATTTATTCTCCCACTTAACAAGGTAGGGCACCGCTAGTACTGGTTGACTCAGAGATCAGTGCAGTCGTCAAAGTCCAGGTGCTTTCTCTTTCTTCCTGGCAAGGTCTCTGCTACCTGCAGCATGTTGCTGAGGCCTCCTCTTATGGTGGAAAGATGGCTGTTGCAGCTCAAATAATGGCACATAGACATGACACAACTGGGAGGTATTTTCTCCAAATGTCACTCTCATCAGCTTTCATCTGAGGAATACCTTTTGCCAGAGTCTCTGAGCAGACTTCTCCCCTTTCTTCATTTTCCAGAGCTGGGCCACATACCTGCCGTCAAACTGATCTAGGCACCTCATGTAGACCGCTCATGGGCTGTGGTCTGATGGAAAATTACCACCTGATACTCAAATCATATCAGGTTATGCTAGCAAGGAAAAGAGGAAGAATGAATGTTGGGTAAAGCAACCAACATTTGGCCACTCTGTGTGACCTTGGCCAAGCCTCTTAATCAAACTAGATTTATCTTAATTGTCTATGAAAGAATTGCTATACATTGAGTACTCTGAACTATGTGTCAGGGTAGATGTTACATATGTATTATTCGTTTAATCCTCACAACAATTCTTTAGTACAAATTCTATTGTTATCCCTATTTTACAGATATAAAAGGTTAAGTAACACGTTCACAGTCAAAAATTCCTAACCAGTATTGCTGGGAATTATAGATCTTTCAGCACTAAAATTCCAGAATTATGTAGATTAACATAAAATATACAAACACAGAAAATTCATATAAGATGTGGTAGGTCATGGAACAGTGTGTTTAATGATACTTAAATCTAATTGCCTGCAGGAATTCTACGATGAATGGCCAATCAAGCTGGGAGAAGTAGAGCCTTATAAAGGTCCAAAGACACCTGATGGCAGGGTACGTGCAAATGTCTTCCTTGATGCCGTCTGTGCACGGTGTCAGGTGCTAAAACTAAGAGGCCACAGTGCATAGAGCACTGGCCTGGGAGGACCTGGAGTAGTAGAAACAGCACTAGACAAGGAGTTTGAGGTTCTAGTCCCAGCTCTGCCCCAAGGCAGAGCTACTGGCCCTTGCCTTAACTCATTGTTAAATCTCTCCATTTCCTCTTCTATAAAGCCAGGGCTTGGTAAACCAGTGATTCTCAACAGGGAGGGATGCATCAGAGCCACCTGCACAACATTTGAAAGAAGTACCTGGGCCCTTCTTCAGATATGTGGGATTAGAATCTCTAAGGAAGGGTTGGGTTAGGTTTACTTTCCCCCTTGACTGCAAGTTTCATGAAGGCAGCAACCCCTGTGTCCATAGCACACAGAAAAGAGAAGGGGATGGAATGTGTCCAGGCCTCAGGTTCATCATCTGCCCCATGAAACAGAGAGAATAATTCTCTAGTCCCTTCCAGCTTTGGCAATGTAACCTCCTGTTTCTGAGGCACCTGTTCAGATAAGCCACTGATGAAAGAGGTTATCGGCTCACTATATATGATGTACAACTGACTGCAGTTGAGAAATTACGTGATTTGTTCTAGTGAAGCTATTAATGTCAGGTATTTCTGGACAACAAAAGGGATCACTTGAAAATAAAAACAGACTATCTGATGATTTAGTAGCCAGAGATCCCCCCACCCCAAAAACTGGGGGCAATTCAACTTTTTAAAAACAAAATTTATTTTAGCCTTGTGCATGTAGATAAACAGCCAATAATATTTCTGGTTTTATTATAAGTGTGTAGTCAGGATATAAGTAGTTTGATAATTTATGTTATAATATAATGTGGTTGGGATATAAGGTTCTATTTGTAAGAGTTTTAAAGTACAAGTTCCCCAATGAAAAATGATTTATTTGGGAAATAACATTATTCCCATAATACCCTCTTTCTTTCTTAGGAGGTCAACTTTTATAAAATCATTGATTACATTTTACATGGAAAAGAAGAGATCAAAGTGATTCCGTGAGTATTGACAGGAAGTTGCTGCTGCAGTTGCCATTGTATTTTTGCACACATTGCATTTCTGTATATTGCAATGATTTTTTTTCTTCTTCTCTTCCTCAAGGACGCCTCCTGCAGACCACTGGACGCTCATTAGTGGGTTGCCAACATATGTTGCTGAAAATGGATTTGTAAGTTATTGAACAAATTCAAATTTTAAATAATATTGTATGAAACTCGTATTAGCTAAGAGATAGATACAGTTGTGAAAGCAAGAATGCATCCAATAAAAGCTACATGGGCTGGGTGCAGTGGCTCACGCCTGTAATCCCAGCACTTTGGGAGGCTGAGGCAGGTGGATCATCTGAGGTCAGGAGTTCAAGACCAGCCTGACCAACATGATGAAACCCCGACTTTACTAAAAATACAAAATTAGCTGGGCGTGGTGGCACATGCCTGTAACCCAGCCACTTGGGAGGCTGAGGCAAGAGAATCACTTGAACCCAGAAGGTAGAGGTTGCAGTGAGCCGAGATTGTGCCACTGTACTCCAGCCTGGGCAACAAAGCAAAACTCCATAGGAAAAAAACAAAACAAAACAAAACAAAAAGCTAGATGATCACTTCCTTTGGCATAGGCCAAAGGAGAAAGAATTTTGACATTAAAATGTAGGTTAACCGGAGACTTCTGAACTCTACACAAAAATATTTAGTCATCATGAGGAAGATTCCTCCATCCCTCAATTTCTTATTCTGCAGCCACACACATTTCAGATATCCTTTGGAATTCAATGACTATGATTTAATGACTGGGTTTAATTCTATCTCAAGTATATCAGTCAATTTTTTAAAGCATAAATGAGGGGGATGGGGTGGGGATGGTGTGGTATGTGGAACTTTTCAATATTGAGTTAAAAGCTTGGGCCTCTAAGGTCTTGACCCACCTGTAAATGTTCTTATAACATTTAGAACATAATGTTCTTCAAAGAAAGGACTAAGACAGATATTGCTGATGAAAAGTTCAAAAAAGAAGAATAAGCTGCTTCTTGCCTCTTAAAAAACACAGTTGACACATGCTCAGCCCATCAAATGATGTAATTTATTGAAGTTAGATCATGCAATTAATGTGTGGCATGAAAGATTCCTTAAATTCTTAGGCCACATATGCTTGTAAAAACTTTGAAATATTCTTATGTTTTCTTTGCAAGCATACTACAAAAATAGTAGACATGGTTTGTTCAATCATTCTTAGAAAGCACTTACCTTGGGGCCAAGAGACAGGCAGAGTTTGGTGAGGTGTGGATTTAAGGAGGGAGTCCTCTTAGATCTTGTTAGATTGTTAGTTTTTTAGGACTTTTGTGAGCAAGTTGTTAAACTGTTGGCAGCTTGAAATTTCCCATGGCGGGAGAATTGGGACCATGGATATTGGCAACTGATACAAGCCAAGCATTTCCCCAATTCCCAGCCAGGAAAGCTGATTTCCCCAGCACTCGTTCTGGAGATCACAGTTCTAGTTCCATCCCATAGATTTAAACAAATCACTTAACCTCTTTAGGCTTCCATTTCTTCATTTTTTATAAATGTGAATTTAATTGCTAAGATCCCTTCTGGCTTTAAAATGCTACGATTACTGGGTATGGTGGCTCACGCCTGTAATCTTAGCACTTTGGGAGGCCAAGGCAGGTGGATCACCTGAGGTCAAGAGTTTGAGACCAGCCTGGCCAACATAATGAAACTTTGTCCTTACTAAAAATACAAAAGTTAGCTGGGCGTGGTGGCGGATGCCTGTAATCCCAGCTACTTGGGAGGCTGAGGCAGGAGAATTGCTTGAACCCAGGAGGTGGAGGATGCAGTGAGCTGAGATTCTGCCATTGCACTCCAGCCTGGGGAACAGAGCAAAAACTGTCTCAAAAAATACAAAAAGTAAAATGAAATAAAATGCTATGATTTTAATTATCTCTTGGAAAGACATGGTCTTTTATTAAGATCCATTTGTGACTATGACCCAAGGTACAGAAAACTTAAAATAACCCAAAATGGAGTGATTTATTGTCTTTATAGATGTGAGCAACAGTCTTTGAATTCCACTAATTAAAGTGGTATCTCTCACTGAATCCTTACTTTGGTGTAACTAAAAACTTATCTGGCTTTTTTCCTCCTGCCTCTTAGCCATCATCTTCTAACCCAAATCTCACTTTGGGAAGAAGAAAAAAGCAATCCTAGCTCTGCTGCTCATACTGGCTGTAATAGAGCTAGGATTTCTCAGCTTTCTCCTCTCCTTGGCCTGAGCAGCCTGTTGCTTTGAATTTGGAGGGGATTCCCTAGAGTCTGGGGGAGTGGGAAGGGGCAGAGACGGTACCACGTGTCCTCCAGTAATTTAATTAGCAGCAGGGAAGCTGTCTTGAATGAGTTGTTAGCAGCTGTGGCCTAGCTAAGGTCCATTTGCCTGCGAGCAGTCAAGAGCCATGTGGGAAATCCTTACTTCCAATGCGTCTTTTCTTATTCTGCTTTGTGGGTCGAGAGGGCTCCACCACACAATGTTTCAGAACATTTGTCTCCTCTTGCCTTCCAGATCTGTAACATGATGAATGTCTCTGCGGATGAATACTTCACATTTCAGGTAACTGCACTCTGGGGCAGGCCTCACCTCTCAGGGCTGGGGTAGGAGGGCGGATGCTCTGGCCTCTCCTCCACCCCCAGAGTCCGCCTGATGCTCAGGTGTGGCCACAGGCACACACGGGCCCATCTCCCACTCACCCTGGCTGGGCCAGCAAGTAGCAGATTCTTCAGTGAAGGAAGAAAAGAAAGAAAAGGCAGAAGGCCAGGGAGGGGACCTGCCACTCCTCCATTTGCTCACACTCCTGGTCATTTAGGGCAGCGGTCTCCAACCTTTTTGGCACCAGGGACCGGTTTCGTGGAAGACCGTTTTTCCACAGAATAGGGGTGGGGTGGGAGATGGTTTTGGGATGAAACTTCCACCTCAGATCATCAGGCATTAGTTAGATTCTCATAAGAATGGCACACCCCAGATCCCTCACATGCGCAGTTCACAATAGCGTTCGCACTCCTATGAGAACCTAAAGCTGCTGCTGATCTGACAGGAGTCTGAACTCAGACGGTAATGCGAGCAATGGGGAGTGACTGTAAATACAGATGAAGTTTCACCCAAGTGCCCACTGCTCTCCTCCTGCTGTACAACCTGGTTCCTAACAGGTCATGGGCCAGTACTGGTTTGCAGCCCAGGGGTTGGGGACCCCTGATCTAAGGGCAGCAACGGTGCCTGGCACAGTATTCATGCTCAGTAAACGTTCTCTGCATGCATGATTGGCTGGCTACATCCTACATCCTGAATCCAGCTCTCGTGGTGGTTTTCTCAGCAGCCCTTCTCCGCGGCTTATTGCAACTGTTCTCAGGAAAATCAACAATTCTGATTGAGTCCTTAGAGCTTCTCCTGCTGTTAGAGTCGGTTGTATCCTTCCTTCTCCACTGTGCAGAGACCCACTGCCTGGGGAATCTGCCTCCACTTACCACCAGATGCTCTCGGTAATCAGCCTCTGTATGTGCTACTCTAGCTGACCCACTTCTCCCCGTCAGGGCTTCCTGCTGGAACCCGTCTACAGACCTGAGCTGATCCCTCCCCGCCGCGAGTTCATCCAGCCCACCAGAAGGGCCAGCCTGTCGTCTTCACCACCCCCTCCCCACCTGTCACCCCCCACCTGTCATCTCTGCCACTCCCCTCTCTACCTGCCCATCCCTCCTCACCTGTCATCTCTGCCACCCACTCCCCACCCATCACCTCCTCCCAACCTGACTGTTAGAGATAAACTGGCATTTGGCTCTGCAGCCTCTTCTTTTCTGCCTCTGGGCACTTGTTATTCTCTGTCCTGCGTTTAAAAAAACATCCCCTTAGAGCTCTGATCTCAGTCAGAAATAGAGACTGCCCTCCCCGGTGGGTACCGTTGGGGTCCTTCTGTCTCTCTCACACACAGAGCCCCATCTCTGCCTCTTAGGAAAAGCCAGGCTTCCCCAGGCTCTGGCGTGCCTCCTTAGCTGCAGAACCACACCATGCCTTGGGGAAAGCTGTACACACTTGCTGCGTTACGTGCATCTGTCTGCTTCTCCCTTTGCTGATTGACATGGAAAACATGTAAACACCATATGGCTGCTCTAGCTCCTTCCTCCTTGCAATTGAAGCTTATTTGTGACCATGCTGTGCCCAGGCCTGACCCCTATATTTACGGCAGGTGGATGTCAGGATAGGATGCATACCAGCAAAAGGGGGACAATGATTTTCTAGAGTCTGAACCTTAAGCAGTCATTGTCTAAACAGGGAGTGGGGATGGAGCTGGCCCAGGAGAACGCAGGTTGCTCTGAAATCTGAGGCCCTTTGCTTTCTCTCATGCTCCACTGCAGCTACTGCTCTGATGTGCTCTGATGGCCTGGGCAGAGAGGAGGCCTGGGGCCTTGGGGAGTCCCCAGTGTGGGATAAACCTCCAGGCCACAGGGATTTCCCAGTTCTCTGGGAAACATCAGTGTGGTGCCCATGAAAATGTGCTTCTCAGATCTCCACCTGTGGGAAGTGTAGCTGTGCAGTGGCTGCTGGACTGAAATCCATGGTCACATCTGCGCTGAGGCCACAGGCTCCACGGGCCACTCCCAACTGGTAACTGAGTGTGGCAGGTACAGTAAAGCAGGCCTGTTCCTGGAATACGGCCAGATCCCCTGCCAGGCAGCTTTGGCCCTAGGAATGCCTAACAGTTCTGCAAACAGTTTCAGAACCGCACGGTAGTCTAAGGGGCTCCCCTCAACCTTCCATCCTTCCGTTTCTCCTTCGCACAGGTCGGGACTGCATCACTATCTGACGTCTCTCTCAGGATCCCCAGCCTCCCTCCCCACTTCGCCTCAAGAGTGTCACCTGTGCATCATTCTGCAGAGCGGACTAGGATGGGTGGCCACCCTCCCCAAACCACCACCCTCCTTTTGTGCTCCATCTTCTGATTCTCTCTGTCCTTGCTCAGGCCCCACCGTGATTCTTACGATTCCTTTTTGCACCTGAGAAGTTTGATGGAAAAGCCAGTGATATAAAAAGAACTGCCATCAGAGCAAACCTGCAAAGGCAGTGGTTCTTGGACTATGTTCCTTGGGGGCATAATGGATTCCTTTCCTATTGCTGCTGTCACAAATTGCCACTGAGTGGTTTAAAACCACACGAAATGTATTATCTCACAGTTCTGGAGGTCAGAATTCCAAAATGAGTCTTCTTGGGCTAAAATCACGGTGCTGGTGGGACTCTGTTGCTCTCTGGAGGCTCTGGAGAGAATTCATCTCCTTATGTTTTCCAGCTTCTCAGGGCCGCCCACCTTCCTTGCCTGGTGACCCCTCCCCTGGCAGAGCCAGCAGCACCATCACCCTGACCTTGCTTCTGTCATCATAGCTCCTTCTCCCATTCTGATTCCAACCTCTTTTCTACTTTTAAGGATCATTGTAATTACATTGGGTTCACCTGGAACATCCAGGCTAATTTCCCCATCTTAAGGTCAGCTAATTAGCAACTGTCCTTCTATCTGCAACCTTAGTTCCCCTGTTTTGTGTAAGATAACATATTCACAGGTTCCAGAGATTAGGATATAGACATGTTTGGGGGCCATTGTTCTGCCTGCCATAGTGTTCCTTGAAGTGGACTAAGGGGTCTTCCTTTAACACCAGTGAAAGTGATCCCAATTCACAGGAGGAAAAGTGCATAGCATTTCCTCAGTTTTTTGTCCTACTAATTTTTCTTAAACCTTAGGTTCCTTCTGTCACTTGTCTGTCAACAAGCTCTAGCAAATGGCAAAACACAAGAATATGAACTGGTAGCAAATGAATATTTCCTGAAACACTGAGAAGCAGTCAGCAAAGCTTATTTTGGAAGCTTTAACAAATACACATGAAATTCTTTCGCATGCATGTGATATATTTTCTATTATTGATTTTGTCCTTGGTCCGTATGATGGCATAAGTACATAAATATTTCTCAGTGTTTTCCAAAGATGCAGGCTTTGCAAGCACTGTGCACTGCATCTTTTTCTGAAGCTTTGACCATCAGGACACAGACATTGAGATTTGGTTCTTCTGCTTTTCACTCCACATATAATGACTACATAGAGTAGTAACAAGTTACTTAGACTGAGCACTTACTATATGCTCAGTCTAAATGCTAAATTGTGGTTCAGGCTATAAGTGCAGTTGGAATTCCAAAACAGAAAAGTTCTTTATGAGTTAGAAAAATTAGAAAAGGCTTCATGGGAGAGTCAAGACTTAACAGGGGCCTGTAAGGATGACTAAGCCACGGGAAGTCTTCAAGCACAAACAATGTGGTGTGTTGAGTGCTTGTCTACCTTTGCCTTAGCTACATACTGTGCAAATGCTACATCATGGTTCTCATACTTCAGAGGGCATCAGAATTACCTGGGAAGCTTATTGAAGATGCATGCCCAGGCCAGGCGTGGTGACTCACGCCTGTAATCCCAGTACTTCGGGAGGCTGAGGCAGGTGGATCACTTGAGGTCAGACGTTCAAGACCAGCCTGGCCAACATGGTAAAACCTTATCTTTACTAAAAATACAAAAATTATCCAGGCATGGCGGTGCCTGTAATTCCAGCTACTCGTGAGGCTGAGGCAGGAGAATCACTTGAACCTGGGAGGCAGAGGTTGCAGTGAGCCAATATTGTGCCATTGTACTCCAGCCTGGGCGACATAGTGAGATCCTGTCTCAAAAAAAAAAAAAAAAAAAAAAAAAAAGAAAGAAAAGAAAAGAAAAGAAAATGAAACAAGCTAAAACAAATCTGTTGCACATGGTCCTTGGACCACACTTTGAGAAACACTCCTAAACTTTTGTGCCTGTATCCCTCCACTAGACCCTAAGCATCTTGGGGGTAAGACCGGTGATTTATTCTTTGTGCCTTCAGCAACTGCCCCAGATCCTGACATACCATAGAGCCTTGACAAATGTTTACTCAACTCAACACACCACAGAATGAAAGACTATCTTCATGGATCAGTCAGAAAAATTAAAACCACACTAGCATTTCAACAGGAGAATTTTATATAAGGAATTAGCTAAACAAGTGTTGGAGGATAGAAAAAGTGTAAAGGGAAAAGTGAGGTAACAAAGTGGTAAGAAGCACTTTCCAAGGCTTGGGAAAGAAAGGGAAAAGGTTAGAATTGTCAGAAAACAGACACTTGGTTCTAGTTCACTCTACTGGATGTGCTAGAGTACATATAATGGCCCTAGCAATGTTCTGACACAAAGTAGGAATTGCACATCTAACGCTGAAAGATTATTCTTCCTTTTTTTTTTGAGACAGAATTTCATTCTGCTGCCCAGGTTGGAGTGCAGTGGCACTCTGCCTCCTGGGTTCAAGCGATTTTCCTGCCTCAGCCTCCCGAGTGGCTGGGATTACAGGTGCCCGCCATCATGCCTGGCTAATTTTTGTATTTTTAGTAGAGATGGGGTTTCACCATGTTGACCAGGCTTGGCTCCAGCTCCTGACCTCAGGTGATCCACCTGCCTTGGTCTCCCAAAGTGCTGAGATAACAGGCTCCAACCACTGTGCCCAGCCTCTTTCTTTAAATTAAAAATAAACTAAGTGGCAAGTGGTTGGGTGGTAGCTAGAAAGGAGGAGTACAGGGGAGTCTTGTAGTGATGGAATAGTGTTGTATCTTGATTCTAACGGTGGTTGAAAATCTACACAAGGGATAAATTTGCATGAAACTATATGTACACACACACATATGCATGTACAAGTAAGTGCACACAAATCTGGTAAAATCCAAATCAGCTCTGGATTGTACAATGTCTGTTTTCTAGTTTTGATATTGTACTATAGTTACACAAGACAGTAGAAAATGTACTATAGTTGTCTAACCATCGTTACCATTGTGTGAAACTCGGTGAAGGATACCTGAAATCTCTCTGTACATTTCTTTTGTAATATCCTGTGAATCTATGATTATTTCAAAATAAAAGGCAAAAAAAATAATAATAACTTGAGGTCCCTTCTCATTTGTAGAAAGGACCTGTAGATGAAACTGGTTGGGTCATTAAGAATGTTTTGTCGCTGCCTATTGTCAACAAGAAAGAAGATATTGTGGGAGTGGCTACATTTTACAACAGGAAGGATGGAAAACCTTTCGATGAGCATGATGAATACATTACTGAGGTAAGTGCAATCATAAGATAATGGAAGTCAATGCAATTCACAAAACACGAGAGGGCGCATCATTATTTGTTATTCTGGAATGATATTTTGAAGGGCCATTAAGACATGAGTCACACATAGCTGTAAACAATACGCTGTTATTTTGTCGTTTCTATTTCCTGACTTCTATAAACTGCAACATTTTCTACCAAAGTACAAAATTTTAGCTTAACCAAAATTTGTTATAATACTCGGAAAACGGGAAAGACGATTTTCCTCTTCCTTCTCCCACTCCTCCTTCCTATTGCCTCTCATTCTTATTCTTACTCCCAGCACCCTGCCTAATTTTTAGGTCCTGCTTGATTATACTGGTGTTGGTAACCCCGCTCTCTTCTAACGAAGTATTCATGGTACATGGTACATTTTAAAAAGCAATAACTCAGCCAGTTTTATTGTCTGAAGCTGATTATTAGTATGTTTTTCTTAAATTAAAAGAAGGAACAGGGTGGTTGATGATGGAAGGGAGATTGATAGAAAAGCATGCAGATTGTTGCCTCCAAACCAATTTTGCTTGAACTGAAGAGAATTGGAATCACCTTTTATCTGTTTCAGACTCTCACACAATTTCTTGGATGGTCTCTTTTAAATACTGACACCTACGATAAGATGAATAAGCTAGAAAACAGAAAGGACATTGCTCAGGAAATGCTCATGAACCAAACCAAAGCCACTCCTGAAGAAATTAAGTCCATTTTGGTAAGTGAGAAATTCAGTCCTGTGGACATAAGGTGTTACCTAACCACATATTCTAGAAGTCATCTACCCATGGGTCTGACAAATGCGAATGGTTTACTCCTGGACTGGGAGAGAGAGACAGTGAAGGAGGGGTTGGAAGAAGACATGGATGGCCCAGTGTACAGAGACCCTTACTGGAAGTACAGCTGCTTGACTGGAATAGCACTTCGTTCAAAATAGCCCTGGGGCTATGGGAGCTGTAGCAAGAAAAAAAATATATTTTAGGAAGGGAAATGTATCAGTCAGCTATTGTCATATAATTCTGCATAACAACAACCCTAACACCTCAGTGGCATGCAGTAATGAACCTCTAACTCTCACTCACATTTGTGGGTTGACCAGGCTTTGATTGACAGTGGCTGGACTTGGCTCCAAGCTGTGAATTTGGTTTGCTCTATGTATCTCTCATCCTTTTTGGACCAGGAGCTACCTGATAGATGTCCTTCTCACAGAGATGACAGAAGTGCAAGAGAGCAAGCCCAATTGTGCAGGCATACTTCAAGTTTTCGCTCACATCACATTCACCAAAATGCTCACTGGTCAAAGAAAGTCACATTACGAAGACCAACCTTATAGATGATGGGGGAGCAAGTGGATATTTGCTAACCATGTTCTAATCACCACAAAATGAAGGGAAAAATATCACGTGCCCACCATCTCTATTTCTTTTATTTCCCTGGCTTTGTGTGTGTGTGTGTGTGTGTGGTTTTGCTGGAGTGGGTTGTTTTTGGTGAGCAAGGTGGTTTTTGGTTTTGCAGACTGGTTTGAGTGTAACTCAGTTTGAGAGTTTGAGATGTTAAAGATGAGAAGATCTGGGGGGAATAAAGGGAACTGTGATAAGCTAATGGAAAAATAAATGTAAACCACTCATTTGCTCTTTCCTACGTGCAAACAACCCACACCTCTTTAAAAAAAACCCAGCTACTGTAACCATTTTGAGGGAATTTTAAAAATCAAATATATTAGATTATTTCTTGAAAAAAAATCTTCATAATCAGGTGCTATAGGTCTTTGTATCCATGACAAAGAATGCATCTTTGCCATGGAACTCATTGTAGTATATTTTATTTATTTACTTATTTTTAGAGATGGGGTCTCACTCTCTCACCCAGGCTGGAGTGCAGTGGTGCCATCACAGCTCACTGCATCCTGCAACTCCTGGGCTCCAGGGATCTGTCCAGCCTCCTCCTCCCACATATTTTAAAGATATCTTAACTAAGATTGTAATAGTAGAGGAATCAGATGGAAATCTTCTCCTTTAGGAATTTCACACCTCAATTGCTTTTACATTTTAGAAATTTCAAGAGAAGTTAAATGTTGATGTAATTGACGACTGTGAAGAAAAACAACTTGTTGCAATTTTGGTAAGTGTTTTCTTTCTAACCTTAATGCCTGTTAAATAGATAATATAGAAATCAATAATATATTAGGATATGCTTTCTTGTTTTTCAAGTAAATATTGAGTTTTCTCTTTCCTGATATTTCTCAAGGCTAAAAAGAAAGAATTCTTCTAAAGATTGATCTTTTGGTTCCCTGCTTTTCTTCATCTTTGTCGCCTCTGGTCCAATTCCCACAGAGAATTTACAATTGCAGCTAGGCTAGACTACCGCTTAGGGGACTTCAGGCACAGAATGTAGGGATATCAAGGCACAGTTTAATAGCTTTGGATGACACCATGGCCACCCCAGAGGACATGACAGAGTTAGCGTGGAGCATGGATCCTTCTAGGCACTGGCACCCCCTGCCATTTCTAGCTTCTCTTCTGGAGTCTGAAGGCTCCATTCTTTCCTGTTGTTGCCAGTAGGCCATCCCTATTATTTCTGGTTGAAATTAACTTTCCCACTTCACTAATTCTGTCTTTTGTTGTGTCCAATCAACTGTTAAACTCGCTCAATAAATTCTTAATTTCAGAGATTTTTTTCAGTTCTAGAAGGTACATTTAATTCTTTTGTTAAGGTTCTAACTCTGTGTTAAAACTTTTCATCATTTGATCTATTTTGACTATTTTTCCCTGTATTTTAAAAAACGTGTTGGTGTGTATTCTTTTAAGGTACTCATCTTAATACCAGAATCACCTATAGATCTGATTTTACTGTTCATTTTTACACCTGGGTTCTAGTCATTTGATCCTGTTTTAAAGCATGCCTCATGCTTTTAAAATAAAAAATCAGATATTATAGATAAAAACTTGTAGGGGCTCTGAGTGATATTATCCTTCTGCAAAGAGGGTTAGAGTTTCCCCCGGCAGATGAGAGAATTGTTTTAGATTTCATCTGGGATGGTCTTTTTTGGTTTTATTCCTCCTATTAGGGTGGAGCCCTTGTTTCTAGAATGTGGCTCTTCTGGAATCACATGAAATCCTGGGATACTTACCAAGACCCCCAGACCTTGAATTTCAGAGGGTTGAATTCCATCTGATTGAAATGGAAATATCACACTTAATTTCCTTACTAACTGCTATAACCTGTTTTCCACTGTCTCTTTCCAATCTGTGATGCGAGTGTTCTTTCTAAACTAAGACACATCGACTATCTCACCTTCTCCCTTTCCATCTTTTATGGGCTCTGTCCTCCCACCCGGGGCCTTTGCTCTGCTACCTTAGGACTGTTGGCCTTTGACCCCTTTTCGGGGCTTACTTCCCACCCCCATGTTTTCATGTCATCTGAGGTTTCCTTTTCTCCCATTTTGCTTGGCTCTCCCTTTGAGCACCATCCTCTCAGCCTGGCCCAGAAGATCACCCTTTCTTCTCCCCACCTGCCCTCAACAATAGACATCTTCTTGGAAAACAAAACATTCACTGACATCCGTGTCACTAGAAATTCTCTAATTTCTTATGTAAAGGAAGAAGGATCTCATGTTGTAGAAGCAATAAAGTGGACAAAGAACCAGTAGACTTCCTAAAAAACAAAACAAAACAAAACAAAAACAGCCTATTTTGAATGTAAAATCTACTCAGGGCAAATCCCATATCATTGCTGCATAAAATTGAGGAATGTAACAAATATTTCAGAGGAGTTCTCCAAAATTATCCTGGCATCATTTCTCAGCTACATAATTATTTTTCCATCTTCATGTACGTGAGTCTTTCTCCAGGCCTGCACTTTAATGTTAGCTCCAGGGAAGGCTGATTTTCTGGGTATAGCAACAGTTCTGTGCAAGAGTGTGAGGGGCCAGCCCAGGCCCAGGGACTGGGGGGACTGGAAACCATAATTTTGCTTTAAATAGCTATATACCATTCGGTGTTGAAATCTGTGTAGAGCATGGCTGTCCCCTGAAAAACATTAAACTTAACTAAGGGGAGTGTCCTGCCTTTCCCTATGTTTGTGTCCTCCTCAGTGCGCTAGTAAGGACATAGTACACATTCAAATAAATACCCATTGAACTGAATTGCTCCTGCAGGTCTGTCTGGTAGACCTACATAGTCGTTGCTAACTTCTGCCTCTTGGCACTTTCTCACCCACATGGAATCTCTCCGCTTCCTTCTGCCAGCTCAGCTGCATGCATGTCCCTCCAGCATCTCTCCTCATTTAATTTCCCCACCTGTCCAAGGACATTCAGCTTATCCCTCAGCATGGAGCACTGGCCATACTCTCTGATTATTCTAAGTGCTTACTTTTCACTCGTCTATATTTTATAGTCACTTTAATAAGTTAAGTTCCTTAAGGGCAAGATCCATATTTTTAATTCTGAAGTCGCAGCAATGCCATGTGTCTACTTCACTGCTTTTTCACATAATCCGGAATCCTGACCAGATGTGAGTTAAGTGAAATGTCTGCAAGTATATCTTTGTACTGCAGGGCAATCATTGGTTTATCCATCCACTCATTCAACAGGCATTTCCCAAGCACCTTCATGGGACTGGCCCTGCGGATTTGGGATATGGCAGCAAATAAGCAGATGATCCCCACCCTCGGGGAGCTCACATTCTAGTGAAAAACTGTCACTGAGCACATAAAGAAAATTCAAAAGAATTGAATTAAGCAGTCGTTTACTGTTTACTGAATATTTCCTGAACAGATAAAAAGTTGAGTATTGAAAATGAGTAAGGCTTTTGTAACAAAACATTTTATTTTGCAGCATAGAAAGAAAACAGCTACTGGAGTTGGATTTGGAATGGTATCCCATTACTTAGAAAGTCTTTAAGATAGCCAAGTCTCAGTTTCATCACCTGTAAAATGGAGACAATCGTGTAGGACTGCCGGGAGGATAATCTGTGCAAACTGCATCATCCAGTGCCTGGCACATGGTGGCTCAGTGAATCACACATTGTGTTATTGTAATTTTGGTTTACACTCAATGTTGGCTATGGGAGTGGAAAGGGAAAACAGATGAATGTAATCTGAAACAATCCATCCTTATCTCAACAGAAAGAGGACTTGCCAGACCCACGCTCTGCAGAACTGTACGAATTCCGCTTCAGTGACTTCCCCATTACAGAGCACGGATTGATTCAATGTGGAATACGACTGTTTTTTGAAATAAATGTGGTGGAGAAATTCAAAGTACCCGTAGAGGTCAGATGGTATTCAATTTAAAATACTATGCGATTATGTGGCTCTGCTTCACTGATGTTTTCTGTGGTTCAAAAGATGGACTCAGTTTGAATTTTAAATTATTATTAACTTTCTAAATACATCAGCTTAACCCCTGTCAACAAGACCAACACATCTTTTTAGATAAGATTGCCACAGACCTTCTAACCTTTAGCATTCTATTCCAAAGTCTGAATGGTGTTGTCTTCTTTTAGGTTCTTACCAGATGGATGTACACTGTGAGGAAAGGGTACCGAGCTGTCACTTACCACAACTGGCGGCATGGGTTCAACGTGGGACAGACCATGTTTACTTTGCTGATGGTAGGTGCAGAGGGTTGTAAATCCTTGTAAACCTGCAGATTTCCCATTTGAGCATGGTGAGAAATAGGTATGGGCCATCATTTTAGACCAGTAATTTAAAACTTCAGGGCACAAACCCCTCTCTGCTGCAGATGAGTTCCAGGGAACGTGGGTATCCTTGAGCACCGGTGGGATGATCACTCAGACATTCACATACTTACCTTCTTAAAGGAAAGCTCAGTCATTACCCACAATGCTACAATACTCACAACAAATAAAGTGAGCTTGCTCCAAAAACTAGTGGGCCTATTCTCTACTGCAGGCAGGCCTTGCTGCACTTGGTATAGAGATATGTTAATTCAAATAAATTCTAGATCTATGTATTTATGTTATTTTTTTTTAGACAGGAAGATTAAAGAAATACTACACGGATCTTGAAGCCTTTGCCATGCTTGCTGCTGCTTTCTGCCATGATATTGACCACAGAGGCACTAATAATTTGTACCAGATGAAGTAAGTGAACACATGTGCAATGTTGACCTGTATTGGTGGACATTGGAAGGTACCTAGAGCGAGAAAAATGCTTCTCCCTATTCCTTGGCCCAGTCAATCCCTCTTTGCCATGTTTGGAAATCCCAGGGCTGGGTTCTATTCCCTCCCAAGCTTCTGCCTTCACGATAACATTGCTGTTTCTCCCTAGGTGCTTGCATCTCCCTTTCCTTTCTGTTTTCATTTCCAGATGTGCCTCTGCCTTCTTCCTATAGGCCTTCAGGCTTTCTTCTCTCAACTTTGTTTAATCAGAGTATTGAATTCCTATATTAAAGTGCATGAATCTGGCTGGGCACGGTGGCTTGCGCCTGTAATCCCAGCACTTTGGGAGAGTGAGGCGGACAGACCACCTGAGGTCAGTTCAAGAGCAGTCTGGCCAACATGGCGAAACCCTGTCTCTACTAAAAGTACAACAATTAGCCAGGTGTGGCACACCTGGGATTATAGGCACATGTCTATAATCCCAGCTACTTGGAAGGCTGAGGTAGGAGAAATGCTTGAACTCAGGAGGCGGAGGTTGTAGTGAGCCAAGATTACGCCACTGCACTCCAGCTGGAGCGACAAAGCGAGACTCTGTCTTGAAAAAAATAAAAAATAAAAAACAAATACATAAGGTACACGAATGCTAGGCTTACACTTGTACACTCCTATGGAGTACTCCCCAGCTCAGGCTAGAGGACACTACTCCTGGGCTCACTACCCTTCACTTCCCTGGTCTTTTTGCTTCTACCAAACTCTCCTTCAGCTGGTCTTCTATCTTAACATTGATGCCATCTTTCTCTCTTGCCCCAAGTACAATAAGAAGGGTACAGGCTCTGGGCTCAGGCAGATTTGGATTCACTGGGTCACAAGTTATTTAAGCTTTCTAAGCTGCGATTTTCTCATCTGGGAAGTAAGAATTATAATAATGGTACCCAGAACATAAGGTTGTTGTAAAGATTAAATGCGATCATGGATATAAAGCCCTCAACTCAAGGTAGGATCTTGGCAGTTAATAAATATTAGGTATGATTGCCGGGCATGGTGGCTCACGCCTATAATCCTAGCACTTTGGGAGGTTCAGGCGGGCAGATCACGAGGTCAGGAGTTGGAGACCAGCCTGGTCAACATGGTGAAACCCCATCTTTACTAAAAATACAAAAATTAGCCGGACAATGTGGTGTGTGCCTGTAATCTCACCTACTTTAGAGGCTGAGGCAGGAGAATTGTTTGAACTCAGGAGGCAGAGGTTGAAGTGAGCTGAGGTCACGCCACTGCACTCCTGCACTCCAGCCTGGGCGACAGAGCAAGACTCCGTCTCAGAAAACAAACAAACAAACAAGCACTAGGCATTATGATTACTGTTATTGTTATGATGTCATTGGCACTCTTCATTCACCAGCATTGCTCGTGGCCAGCCCAGCTTCTTGATAATGGGTTTTAAGATGGTCTATCTGCCTCAGCCACACTTCATTCTCATTTCTGACACATGACCTACCCCTCTCCAGAAGTAGTGAAGTGTTGTAGACAGAACAGTCTTTGGAGTCTGGGGTTTGTGAGGACCAACTACTTCCTGATTGGGGGATCTTGGACAAGTCATTTAATCTATTTGAGATTCAGTTTCTTAGCTGTGAGATGGATAAAGTATTGACCTCTCAAAGATTGTTATGAGAATCAAATGAAATTACATATGTGAAGCCCACTAAAGAAAGTGCCTACTAGGCAGGTTTCACATATATAATTTCATTGCGCGAAAAGCACTTTGTAAGCAGTGACTCCTCATCTTCAGCAATTCTGCCTACTATTAGACTTTGTCTTGAAAAGACGATCTCCATCCAGACTTCAGGCAAGAGACATCTCCATCTCAAAGGTTCCAGCCTATACTGGCCACTCACTCCTCCTGAATCCAAGTCCCCTGACAGTCATTGAAGTTCTGATCCTCCTTCTTATCAGTAGTATACTAGCCAATTCAGTTCCGGAGGAACAAATTGAGCATCTATTGTGTGCTGGAGACCAAGCTAAGGACTTGATACCTACTGCCTCATTTAACCTTCACAGCACAGTGAAGGGAGGTGCCATATAGGAGGTACTATTATCCCCCACTTTAACTGATGAGCTCAAAAGATGAAGTCAAACCTTCCCTAGGTTACAGGAAGTAGCAGGATTGAAGCTGGCATCTTGCCTCCAGGTTTGCAGGAAAGATGCACGCAGCCACACCCTGCCTTCTGCATTGGTCTGGTTTTCTTTCATCATTCCTCCTCTGTGAACACAACTGTAGGAGCATGTGGTGACAGAAGGGCTTCCTGACTGCAGACTGTCAGTGTGTGTGTGACTGTCTGTGTGTGTATATAAATAATAAATATTTTTTTGAGACAGGGTCTTACCCTGTCACTCAGGGACTGCAGTGGCACGATCACAGCTCACTGCAGCCTTGACCTCTGGAGCCCAAGCAATCCTCCCACTTTAGCCTCCCAAGTAGCTGGGACTACAGGTATATGCTACCATGCCTGGCTAACTTTTAAATTGTTTTTGTAGAGACAGGGCCTCCCTATGTTGCCCAGGCTGGTGTTGAACTCATGGGCTCAAGCAATCCTCCTGCCTCAGGCTCCCAAAGTGCTAGGATTACAGGCCTGAGCTACTGTACATGGCCAACTAAATCTTTTTTTTTTCACTAAATCATTTGTGAGTTGGCTGCAGATACTAGATTTCATTCCTAAATATTGCAGCATATATTTATTAAGAATTAGGACATTCGCCTACATAAACACAATACAATGATCACCCTCAGTATTGGTACAATAATATTATCTAATATAAAATGTTTATTCAAAAATTTCCAATTACCACAATAATGTTCTTTATAGCTATTTTTTCCCTTCTAATTCAATATCTAATCAAGGAGCACACTTTGCATTTAGTTGTCAAATATCTTTAATCTCCTTTAATCTGGAGTAGTTGCTCAACCTTTTTGTGTGTTTCAGGATGTTGACGTTTCGGAAGAGTCTAAGCCAACTATTTTGCAGAGTATCTTTCAATTTGGATTTAATCACTTGTTTCCTGATTAATATACTCAGATTAAACATTTTTTTGGCAGGAATACTACATAGATGATGTTGTGTCCTTCTCAGTGCATTGTGTCACGAAGCCCATGATACCAATTTTATTTATGGATGATGTCCAGAAGGTCTTTTTTTTTTTTTTTTTTTGAGACGGAGTCTCGCTCTGTCACCCAGGCTGGAGTGCAGTGGCGCGATCTCGGCTCACTGCAAGCTCCGCCTCCCGGGTTCACGCCATTCTCCTGCCTCAGCCTCCCAAGTAGCTGGGACTACAGGCGCCCGCCACCTAGCCCGGCTAGTTTTGTTTTTTGTATTTTTTTTAGTAGAGACGGGGTTTCACCGTGTTAGCCAGGATGGTCTCGATCTCCTGACCTCGTGATCCGCCCGTCTCGGCCTCCCAAAGTGCTGGGATTACAGGCTTGAGCCACTGTGCCCGGCCGGATCTCTTTATGTAAAGGAATATTTTCTCCTTTGCAATTAATCAGTAATATGCAAAATGTTATTTTGAGATCAGATGAATATCTAACTTCCCAATAACATTTTTAAACTAATGTTTCTAAACCTAAAGGAATTAAAGATACCACTCCTTTCTAACTAGAATTGAGCTTTATTCATTTTTTAAAATATAGATTTTAAATTGCTACATAATAGAGTACATACTTTTGGGGTACATGATATTTTGATACATTCATATGACGTGCGATAGTCAAATCAGGGTCATTGAGATATCCATCACCTTGAACATTTATTTCTTTATGCTGGGAATATTCAAATTATTCTTTACTAGCTATTTTGAAACATACAATAGGTTGTTGTTTGCTATAGTTACTCTATTAATTTATTGAACACTAGGTCTTATTTCTTCTACCTACCTGTACATTTGTAACCATTAACCCGGCTTCATCCTTCCCACCTCCCTACCCTTCCTGGCCTCTGATAACCACCAAACTACTCTCTATCTTCAAATAAAGAAAATGTGGTGTGTGTGTATATATATATTTACATATATATATATACATATATATAATGGAATATTATTCAGCCATCAAAAAAATGAAATCTTGTCATTTGTTGCAATACGGATGGAACTGGAGATTATTTTGTTAAGTGAAATAAGCCAGGCACAGAGAGTCAAATATCACGTTCTCACTCATATATGAAGGCTTCAAAAGTGGATCGCATAAGATAGAGAACAGCTTGGTGGTTATAGAAACTGGGATTTACTCATTTAAAAAAAAAATCTCCAATGCCAACACAGAGTAGTTGTTTAAATATGTGTTAAAATTATTATCAATTGTAATATTTATTAGATATGGCCTAATTATTCCCCAACTAAAGTATTTGCTTTCCCCGACCTGCCAGTAACCTGGCAATGACCTCTCCCAGACTAAAGTTTTGTTCTCCATGAAATAAATAAAACTTCTCTACTAAGGCTGCCAGCCATGTTTTTGATTTCTTCTTTCTTTAAAATTTATTCTATATTTTCATGACAGTCTTCACATAATCTCTAGACCTTTGATGTCAGCCTCTTTTACCCTGAAGGCACTGAAGAAAAACAGGGTACAAAAGACTGGGACCCCTACTTACATAAAACTGTGATCTAATTGTTAATAAATGGGAACTCTAAGCTTACATTTATGTCACTGTCTTGGGGGAGGAGAGAAATGTTACCTTATAGTGCTTTTCATCTTGGTTCTATGCAGATAATCTATGGGCTTCCACATGTTTGCCATACGTTTTATAAGTCATAGTCCACCGCCATAAGCCCCAGGGAACTTAAAGAATTTAGATACATGGAGCTGAACTCCTTAATTTAAACAATTCAATCATTTATGCATTCAACAAATTAGGGTTTTTTCTTTTTCCAAAAGAGCATATTCTCATCTTCTAAATCTAGAAAATCTTTTCCAATATGTTATTTTTGACCACTTAGATAATTGAGTGGGGAGGGAGAAGACAGACATTAAGAAAAATCCTGAAACAATAAAGATTCTGTATTATAGGAACCTATGTGTAATTTTTAAACAGCTAGAATCATGGCATATTGTTTTCCTTCTAGATCCACGTCTCCATTAGCAAGACTTCATGGTTCTTCTATTTTGGAGAGGCACCACCTGGAGTACAGTAAGACTCTGTTGCAGGATGAGGTACGTAAACCTCTCTTTAGGACAGTTAAACACAAGTTCTGGATCAAAGCACTAACCCACAGAAAATGCCTGGAAAAAGGGTGGCCTTGAGTTATAGCAGTTGATAGTGTATACCCTTATTGAAGTCAATTGATAGAAACTGCCATATTGAAACAGTTTTTGAACAACCAAGTTGGAAGTAGCTGAGACAGGTGAAGAGAGCCATGGAAAGTCACAGAATCTCTGTGGGTCTGTAGGGAAAGAAGAAAAAGCTTACGGTGGATGCAAAAGGGCTCTGTGCACCCCAAGCATATATAAATGTAAAGGGGAAAGGAGGTAACATGGTCACTGATTTTCTTATTCATTCATGGGGCATATGCTGTAGGGCATGGTCTATGCCTTTAAGAAAGTCAAGCTTTCATAGTGGAGTGCATTTACACATTCTTGCATTGCTATAAAGAAATACCTGAGACTGGGTAATTATAAAGAAAAGAGGTTTAATTCGCTCACGGTTCTGCAGGCTGTACAGGAAGCATGGCAGCATTAACCTCTGGGCAGCCCTCAGGGAGCCTAGCATCATGGTGGAAGCTGAAGGGGGAGCAAGCACTTCACATGGCCAGAGCAGAAGGAAGAGAGGTGGCGGGGAGGCACCACACACTTTTAAACAACCAGATCTCATGAGAACTCACTCAGTATTGTGACCGAGGAGGATGGGGCTAAACCATTCATATGAAACACCGCTCTCAAGATCCAATCACCTCCCACCAGGACCCACTTCCAACATTGGGGATTACAACTGAACATGGGGTTTGGGTGGGGACACAGATCCAAACTATATCATGGAGGTAGGCATGACTTAGCCACCATCAGAGAGGCACTGAACCATGCTCTGAGAGTTCCAAAGGGAGAAACCACATTTGCGTGAAGACTGTGGCAGCAGAAAGGGGCAAAGAGGGTGGGATCAGAGAGGGCTTTCTGCAGGAGCGGCTCTGAGCCCTTTGAATTCATTGTGAATTGCACATGTTCTGTCCTACTAATCTTCCAGAGAGGGTAGTCATTCTTCTTCTCTTGATCAATTTTATTGAAGGGATATATGGGCATGTGGAAAGTTGTGGATGTTGTCTAATTACACTTTCTTAAGAACGTTCCAAACCAAAAATGATTAAGGTGAGTCATTAGATTGAGGGGAGCACTGTTTTGTCACAAGCAGTGAACTTGTTTAGAATCACACGCTCATTAGGATACAGGAGCCCTCTGGAGAGTGGGCTTTTCTCAGTTTTAATAATAATCTTCTATTAAAAGCTCAGGGAGAATATACAGAAAGATATCCAAGTTTAGAGAGAATACTAAATTCTTCTAGGTAATGAAAATCCAAGATGGTCCTCATAAGCCAAGCAGGAAAATCTCATAAGGCAGAGCAACTGGGCAGACAAATGGAAAAACAAGAAAACTGCTTGCATTGTTTTAACAATCTGTGATTGACACAGCACCCAACACCATTGCCATCCCAAACCTGCTGTGGCATTTCTAATTCTGCAATGCTCTTGGCAAAGCGCTAACCTTGTATGAGTCCAGATGGTGATTCTCAGAAATGGGTACCTGGACCAACTCTTTCAGACTCATTCATTTAACAGGGCAGGGGCAGGCAGCTGTTAAGACACAGATCCCGGCCGGGCGCGGTGGCTCAAGCCTGTAATCCCAGCACTTTGGGAGGCCGAGACGGGCGGATCACGAGGTCAGGAGATCGAGACCATCCTGGCTAACACGGTGAAACCCCGTCTCTACTAAAAAATACAAAAACCTAGCCGGGTGAGGTGGCGGGCGCCTGTAGTCCCAGCTACTCGGGAGGCTGAGGCAGGAGAATGGCATAAACCCGGGAGGCGGAGCTTGCAGTGAGCTGAGATCCGGCCACTGCACTCCAGCCTGGGCGACAGAGCGAGACTCCGTCTCAAAAAAAAAAAAAAAAAAAAAAAAAAAAAAAAAAAAAGACACAGATCCCGGGCCCCATTCTCCACTTACTGACCAGATTTTCTGGAATTTGGGCCTGGAAATCTGTATTGTGAACCAGAACGTTTTTAATTCTGATACGCAGACAGAATCTCTCCCTGCAGCAGAATTTACAGCATAGGTAACATCTGTTCTATGAGAATTAAAAGCAGCAGCGGAACTGAAAGTAACTCAGGAATGTAAGAGTAAATTGTTATTACCTAATTGGTTGAAAGTCTTTGTTTTGCTGGTTGGGACAATCTTCGGTTTCTGAGTAAGAATTTTCTGTAAATCTCACTGTTTATATGATACCACAGTGAGGTAGTGTCACATAATCATACAGTTACCTACTAAAACAAAATACAGTTTTAAAACAGCAGCCAAATATCTAAATGCTTAACACTGGAAGGCTCCTAGTATCTTAAATGTTTTTCCTTCTGGGATTTTGCAGTTTAGAGTAGAGTTACAGTTTTCCATCTGAAGTATTTTAATGTTATTTACTTTGCAGTCTGAACTGGCTTTGATGGCTATATAAAGACTTATTATTCTTTCTAAAGAGGAATATTGCATCTCAGTAATCTATACCATCTTTTCAAGGACCTCTCTGTAATACCATTCAATCTGCTAATTGCAGACTTTTAAAGCCTTGTCAATAGAGTCGCTAGGCAATGCAGTCACACACAGCCTGTTTATGAGCAGTCAACTTGGACACACACACACAAAGACTGTTACCTATCAGATATTCTTTTTACATTTTGGGGAGACAATGTAGTCCTTCTATTTTTTTCACTGTCTAAAGAAAATATACACACTAAAAATTTTAATTTTTTTAAATAAGGGAAATCCTTGGGATTTATTCAGTAATTTCAGCATTTGTGGGCATTACTCAGACATTTTGTTTTGCATATTATAAGGCTTTGAACTGCAATGTCCTTCTATCCCAGCAGAGATGGATCCACTGCTTTGAGGAACAGAACTGCCTATACTCTAAACCAGACAGAAATCAATGCTTTAACCTGAATGAATGGGTGGAAACTTTGTTAGCCGAATTTGCATGAGTATAAATTTTAATACTAGAATATACTACAGAAATGACAAAATATATTGCTCAGCACAAATAACAAAATCCTGTTATTATTCAGAACATCTCTTTCCAAAGTGTATGATAATTTTATTTATGCTTTTTTCATACCAACCCCATCAGTCTGCCCCATTTTACACATAGAAATGTGAAGGAGAAATCAAATACCTTGTGTACTGCCACTAGCAAAGCAAGAACACGTTGGCAATATTCTCTTGTGGGTGTCATAGGCACCACACTGAAGATTAGAACGGCCTGTACTTTCCCTGGCCTCAGCTAACTCGAGAGCCACAATCTGAATGAATTAAAGCCATTTCTACCTGTTTGGGGTGTGCTATGCAGAATTCATATTTCTATTGCCATTTTAATAGTCAGGGAAAATAAAATAGACTCTTTCTGTGAGCAAATGAAAGCAGCTGAGCAAGTCAGGGCCCGTGGCCAGGGGCTGGGAAGTAGGTCTCCTTTCTCGTCTGGTGCACCTGTCTCCACATAATGTCTTCAACACAATGCTCAAAAACAAATGGAATCTTACTTACTTACATATGTCTTCAATATTCATTAATAGTTGCAAAAGTTACACAGGCCCACTATAAAAATTCAAACAATAGGAAAAACATCAAAGCCAAATATTTTTTAAATTGCTTCAAATCCTACCATCCAGAAATCAGTATTTCATTAACATCTAATAAACCTCATTGCAGTCACCCTGTGGATATATACAGGAAGTATGGAGAGAAGGGACTTTTGAAAAAATGTGATCTCACTACCCAAGCTATTTTTTTAAAGTCAGAATTGGTTTTTAATAGACTTCATTGAAGTATATGTACAATAACCTGCATCTCTTATTTTATTTTTGAGACGGAGTCTCACCCTGTTGCCCAGGCTGGAGTGCAGCAGCGTGATCTCGACTCACTGCAACCTCTGCCTCCTGGGTTCAAGAGGTTCTCGCACCTCAGCCTCCCAAGTAGCTGGGATTACAGGCATGCACCACCATTACCGGTTAATTTTTGTATTTTTAGTAGAGGCAAAGTTTTGCCATGTTGGCCAGGCTGCTCTCGAACCCCCTGACCCCAGGTGATCCACCCACCTTGGCCTCCCAAAGTGCTGGGATTACAGGCGTGAGCCACCACACCTAGCCTAAACTGCATCTTTAGAGTGCCCAATTCCATGAGTTTTGACTATTTATATACCTGGGAAATCAGCACCACAATCAAGATGCAGAACACTTGTATCACCCAAGTAATTGTTCATATCATGCCCCTTCACAGCACATCCCACTCTCCACTCCCAGCCCTAGGTGGCAACCATTGAAATGTTTTCAGTTGCTATGGATTAGTTTGCATTTTCTAGATTTTATGTAAGTGCAATCATACAATTAGCACAATACTAGAATAATTATGCAATCAATCACACTCTTGCGTTGGGTTTCTTTCATGCAGAATAATAATTTTTAGATTATTCATGTTGTGTATATCCATGATTCATTCTATTTTTTAGAGATGGGGTCTTGCGCTATTGCCCAGACTTGAGTGCTGTGGCACAGTCAAAGCTCTCTGCAGCCTCAACCTCCTGGGCTCAAGCAATCCTCTTACCTCTGCCTCTCAAGTAGCTGGGACAACAGACATGAATCTCTATACCTGGCTAAATTTTTGTATTTTTCGTAGAAATGCATTCTTGCTATGTTGCCTAGGCTGGTCTTGAAGTCCTGGGCTGAAGCAATCCTCTCTCCTTGGCCTTCCAAAGCACTGGGATTACAGGTGTGAGCCACTGTGCCCAGCCAATTCATTCTTTTTCATTACTAAGTAGAATCTCTTTATCTTAAATAAAAGGTATTGCATTTGACTTTATTTGAATTTAACAGAAGAAATGTTTTTGAAATGGAAGAAATGGCAGAACTTCACATAATGGTGTCTTTATCCAAGAAATGTCAGCTCTTAAAGAGCCCTCTAAAATGAGTAACAAATGACTACAAAAAATTACAAAAAGCTGTAGCTGAGCATTTAGATGTTTGACATTTTTAAGCTATATGTGTTAACTTTACAGTATCTACTAATTCCCTTCTATGAAATATGAAGGAATTGGTATACTTTTTCCCACATATCTGTTTTATGTGGTATTAATTTTTTTATTTACCATTATTGATATTTATAAAATTACATTTTGCTCTGTAATTTCCACTACTGTTTATTTTAATTCAACTTTTAATTGAGTCCAGTACTTGACTCTACATTTTCATATAAATTTTATAATTGATTTGTCAATTTACCAACACACATACACAAACTTGTTGGTATTCTGGTTGGAATTGCACTGGCTCTATGGATTATTTTGTGTTCTTGTGGTCATTTTACACATAGGTTTTGCACTTATTCCCCTCTGAAAATTACTCATCCCTGAATGGAGCCAACTATCTGCTGAGTACCGTGGAGAAAGGGCAGGAATGAGCTGGGGAAATCCTCAGCTTCCAATTTGTTGCTCAAACATTTTCTCACCAATTCTAAGGAACACACCTGTATTAGTCAGTTTTCACACTGCTATAAAGATACTACCTGAGACTGGGTAATTTACAAAGATAACAGGTTTAATGGACTCACAGTTCTGTACTGCTGGGGAGGCCTCAGGAAACTTACAATCATGGCTGAAGGGTAAGGGGAAGCAAGGCATGTCTTACATGGTGGCAGGCAAGAGTGTGTGAGAAAGAGCGAGGAAGTGGCACACTTGAAACCATCAGCTCTTGTGAGAACTCTCTCACTATCACAAGAACAGCGTGGGGGAACTGCCCTCATGATCCAGTCACCTCCTTCCAGGTTCCTCCCTCAACACCTGGGGATTACAATTCAAGATGAGATTTGGGTGGGGACACACAGCCATATCAACACCTCTTTGATTTTGTTTTCTGGAAGTTGGTAAAGCTCATATTGAGTGAAGCCCGTGAAGCTCCAGGCCCTCTATTTGGGATCTGCTCATTGCTGTCTGCCTTCCCTCCTTCACTTCTTGTTACCTATGGCAATCTCTTTGGTCTAGGAGATTGAATATCAGAAGTCAATACAAATGTACATCAGCATAACTTCTCCATCAATTTCTCTTCCACTGTTGTTTTGAGTTGTCAAAGTAGGTCTTGAAAGGACTTCCTTGCTTCTCCTGTGTGCTGGGCACATCTTGAGACCTTTTGCTCTAATTAAAGGATCATTGAGTCTGTGTTTACCTACTAAGCAACAAAAAAAAACCCAACTTGTGTGCATGTGTGTGTGTGTGCATGTGTGTGCATGTGTGTGTGCGTGTGTATGTCCCACTTTGTTCCAAAGAGGATTTGATGGAGCTTCGAAGAATATATACAATACTAAAGAAAATGAGGACTAATAGAAAAATAAAAATGAGATGAAGCATAGTAGAGGCCATACATACCCAAAATATATATCATAAGGTACATAAATGTACCTTATTGTATTTATCAGACATGGGCCACAAATTTGGCCAAAACGTTTATCAGACATAGGCCACAAATTTGGCCAAGTGCTTTCTAGCAACTAACACAAAAACAGGAATGGGATCTTTTATATGAATCTATATCCGCAACTTAATAAGTCAATTAGAAGCTCTTCTTTCAAGAACCTCAGGTGTGAAAGGGAGAATAGAGAAAATCTAAAAGAATGTAGAATTAAGAAAGAGTTTTTCAATTAGGAGCCTTGTACATGTTTTTAGATAAAAATGAAAATGAGTGAGAAGAAAAAGGTATGAATGAAATGCAGATATGTAGTGCTATATACAAAGGAAGCGGTGCTGAAATGGTGACTATAAACCCTTTTTCTTCATTATATCAATTTTTAAAAATCCAGTATTGACTCAGTTTGAAAAGTAAGAGAATTTTTGATAATCTGTCAACTTTAATACAGCTGTTTTATTATTTTGGATTAGAAAAAGGTATAATAAACAGTATTTGTCACATATGTTTCTATGTATTTCTTTATATATAGCTTTTTCTTTCACATTTATTAAATAGCAACAAGTGTCCAGGTTTACAAATTAAGCAATATGCACTAAAACAACTGGTGCATAATAAATTTGATTTAATTGGTTGGTTGTAGATTATATACTCTGCACAATCTGACACTTGGTAGAGACGAGGAAGTCTCCGTCCCAAGGAATTATTTCTTTGAATTCAGCAGTCTGTTTTGCTTGTTAAAATGATTTAATGTGCTATGTTAACTTGTCTAAAAGTTTAATGCATTTTCACACATTCCCCCCTCCCCCTACTTTTTTTCCTAGTATAGCAATCAAGGTTGGCTTTAACTATTATTAATTTGCCAAGCATGTACCTGAGTCACATAATAAACATTACTTTGGGAACATAGCAATGAGTTCATCAGTGAACAAATAAAGTGATTCCCTGATGTCAGTATGCCACTGGATCACCCCAAGTCCAAAGGGAAGGCCATCATTGTTCCAAAATCAGGGGCAGGTTAAGTGGGATCAAAATGGCCCCACTTACTTTTCCCCTCCCTGGTAATCCAGACCAGGTTGAAAAGAACCTGTATCCAGAAGATTTGGTTCAGAGATTCTGGACTGATATGTCCAATAGGCTTCTGTGAAATGTCCCAAGTAAGAAATTGATTTTGGGGCCGGGCACGGTGGCTCACGCCTGTAATCCCAGCACTTTGGGAGGCCGAGATGGGCGGATCCCTTGAGGTCAGGAGTTTGAGACCAGCCTGGCCAACATGGTGAAAACCCATCTCTACTAAAAAATACAAAAATTAGCTGGGCGTGGTGGTGGGTGCCTGTAATCCCAGCTATTCGGGAGGCTGAAGCAGGAGAATTGCTTGAACCTAGGAGGCAGAGGCTACAGTGAGCCGAGATTGTGGCACTGCACTCCAGCCTGGGCGACAGAGTGAGACTCCATCTCAAAACAAAAACAAAAACAAAAACATTGATTTTGATCCAGATAATCTGTTTATTGTAATTTAAACTGGTCAACACCCATTGTTTCATTCTAGCTATTTTAAAAGTTTAGTTGCTATGGTGAACTCATTATGTTGACAAAACAAATCACAATTTTTTTATTACTTATGTATGCTTTGTAAAACACCACTTTTCTTGTCCTAGAAAATGTTATAAAAAGATGACTTAAGTGAAGAGTTATATAAGGCATAGTGTAGTGTCTAAAACTTGAGTTCTTGTCCAATTATTGCTTTCTAATATTTCAATCTTCTGAAATGACTGATAGCCATATTTGGTGTTAGGTTTGCAATTCTATTTTTACCTGGAGCTAGCCTCACGACTTTACATAATAATAACAATGATACAACAATACATTTTAACAGCAATTTACAGTTTTAAAATGCATTCCCAGTTGTCATTTCATTTGATTCAACATTCCACAGATATTAACTGAGCATAGACTAAGTGCTAGGCAGTTAGGCAGGGCAGCTGTTATTATGCCTATATGGAAAACAAATGCTCACGGATGTTAAGTCTCTAGGATTATACGACTGCCAAAGTGGGGAAGCCAGGAAATGAACCTGGGTTCCCTGTTGAGCGGTAATGTAGTGTGGTGCAGAGATTAGGAGCACAAACTCTGGAACCATGCTGCACTGGTTTAGACACCAGTTCCGCCACATTCTAGCTGTTTAACCTCGGGCAAGTTACTTCACCTCTCTGTGCTGGGGTCTGTTGTGAAGAGATTAAGAATATTCACAAAGCACTTCGAGCCTGGTAGGTAGCAAGAACTAAGGAAGTGTTTACTGTTATTATTTGGTGTTCAGGCCAGTATTGTTTTTGGCATTATGGTACTTCTCTCTTTATATGGATTGATAGACTATCTCCTCTTTCTTTCCAGTGGAATGTTTCCGTATTTTGTAACTGTCAAATTAATTTGGCAAAATCACTATATATCTGTCATTTGGCCTGTATGACTAAAATGGTCTATTTGGAATAACTGGGCTTTAAGAAACCACCCCCAGCTTTATATTCTCATTTTCTTTCCTTCTTTCTTGTTTTTTGAAACAGGGTCTCGCTCTGTCACCCAAGCTGGAGTGCAGTGGCACAGTCTCAGCTCACTGCAACCTCCAGTTCCCAGGGTTAAGCAATCCTTCCACCTTGGCCTCCTGAATAGGTGGGACCCCAGACACACACCATCACACCCAGCTATTTTTGTAATTTTAGTAGAGACAGGAGTCTTACCATGTTGCCCAGGCTGGTCTTGAACTCCTGAGCTCAAGCTATCTACCCACCTCAGCCTTCCAAAGTGCTGGGATTACAAGCATGAGCCACCATGCTCGGCCTAATTCTCATTTTCTAGAACACTAAGAAATGAAGCTCATCCATATGTGAAGAGAGGTAAAGAGAAACTCTTTGAAGAAAGGTCTAGTTAAGTCTTGGTAAAATAGAATTGCATGAAAATATTTTAAGGATAACATGGAAGGATTTCATTATTTTTTCCCACATATACATGAGTATGAGTGTAATTTGTAATTTCTGACAGACCAATGGTTTCTATGATCACTCTAAAATTACCTGGTAGATAAAGTAACATGTCTGATAGTTGGACTTCTCCCAGAAATTCTTTGTTAAAGCTCCTCAATTAATACAAGCACATTTTAAATCTATTGTAATTTATTTTAATGGTCCTAGAAGAAAACATTTATTTACTCTAAAAACTTAAATACTGATGACATGAATATTGGCTAACAGTATCTATTTTTATAGTTTAAATTAAATTATCTTACTCAAAGTACTGTAGAGGGGTTTACTTAGTCCATGAGATAAAAACTAAAAGCAAACCAAAAAAAAAAAAAAAAAAAACCAGGAAAACAAAAAACCAACCAAACAAAAAAGTGTTGAAAGGCTTTTAGATTTTTCTTCTTGTTAAGCAGAGTTTCATTTGTTCAATCAGAAGCAAATTATTGATTGCATTTTATTGTGAATTTTCACCTTACAGAGTTTAAACATCTTCCAGAACCTAAATAAGCGGCAGTTTGAAACAGTTATTCATTTGTTCGAGGTCGCAATAATAGCAACTGACCTGGCTTTATATTTCAAGTAAGTACATAACTCTGCACAGTGGAATGCCCTATACTCTGTGTGGTTTTGCCTTCCATAAATTATCTGTTGTATTAATGTTAAAAGGCATTTATTCACACACACACGCACAGACACACACACACACACACACACACACACATTTGCTTTCCTTTTGGATTACCAAGTAGAGTATCTTCAAGACAGATGCCTGCCAGTAAACTTACTAGACATCCAGGAACACATTTTAAAAACATAAGCTCCTAATATTAAGTAGGTTGCTAGCCGAAGAAGTCTGAATTGAAGAATATGCAGCCAAGTTTGTGCCCTGCCAAAAGAGTGAAGCCAAGAGACCTCTCAAGGTGGCTTTTTGTCTAGGTGAATTCTCTATGGTCCAGAATCTGGTATTTTAATGTTTTGGGCTCAGAAATTTAATTCTGTCAAAGTCTGGGAGCTGAAAAATTTTGGTGGCATTGACACACATTAACCAAACTTACAAAACTGAGTCATACATAGCAGAGAGCCAGCCTATTTACAACAGTAATATTGCCAAGGAGACCAGATACTCAGTATCTCCACATTTTCTCATAAGTGAACTATAAAGTTGCTTGGTGAAAACGGATTAGAACAAGATGAACTAGTTATAGGATCCAAATATTCAGTGGCTTGGGCATTGTCAAATTATGCCTTTCTGATCCTTCTTCATTAAATATTTATTATTATTATTATATATATTATTATACAGGTCTCACTCTGTCACCTGGGCTGGAGTGCAGTGGCACCACCTTGGGTCACTGCAACCTCGGCCTCCCAGGTTCCAGCAATTCTCCTGCCTCAGCCTCCTGAGTAGCTGGGACTTCAGGCTTCCACCACCATGTCTGGCTAATTTTTGTATTTTTAGTAGAGATGGGTTTCACCATGTTGGCCAGGCTGGTCTCAAACTCCTGACCTCAAGTGATTTGCCCACCTTGCCCTCCCAAAGTGCTGGGATTACAGGCGTGAGCCATTGCACTGGGCCTGAATATTTAATTATTAAATAGTTCAATGTGAAGACAAATACTAAGAAGAAGAAAATGGATATCCAAATATCCATAGCCCAGATATAACAAATGCTAAATTTTGCCATATTTGTCTCAGATTTTGCTTTATAAGGAGAAAAAAACTAGTGATGCAATTGAGGCATTCCACACCTACTCCACTATGAAAAACCCCTTCCCTTCTTCCACAAAGATATCACCATCTGACGTTGATGTGTATTCACCATTTCCATCCACGTTTTTATATGGTATTGTTGTGTGTTTGTTTGGTTTCTTGGTTTTTTTGAGATGGAGTCTCACTCTGTCACCAGGCTGGATTGCAGTGGCGCAATCTTGGCTTACTGTAACCTCCACCTCCCGGGTTCAAGTGATTCTCCTGCCTCAGCCTCCTGAGTAGCTGGGACTACAGGCACGTGCCACCACGCCTGGCTAATTTTGTTTTTCTTTTTTTTTTTGTATTTTACTAGAGACGGGGTTTCACCATGTTGGCCAGGATGGTCTCGATCTCCTGACCTCGTGATGCACCCACCTTGGCCTCCCAAAATGTTGGGATTACAGGCGTAAGCCACCTTGCCCGACCTGTTCTGTTTTCAAATTGTCCATTAAGTGTACTGTCTGTACATACCTTTCTGCAACTTGCTTTATTCATGCAACATTGTGTTTCAAAGACTTATCATTGATAATAAATGGAGCTCCAATGCATCCATTTTAACTGAATATTCAACTCTTGAATATTCATAATTTACCCACTCTTCTATTCATAGACATTTTAATTGTTTCTATTTTTTCATCATTACCTACAATGCTGCCTTGTATGTCCCTGTATATATATATGAGAGTTTCTCTAAGAAATGTAAAAGTGAGAATGCTGTAGGGTTTGCATGTCTTCAATTCATGCTACATTACAAAACTGCACTCCTGAGTTGTGCCAGTTAGCACTCCCACCCACGTGTACAAGAGTTCCAGCCGAGTGAGGTGGCTCATGCCTGTAATCTCAGCACTTTGGGAGGCCAAGGCAGGAGGATCGTTTGAGGCCAGGAATTTGAGACCAGCCTGGGCAACATAGCAACACCCTGTCTCTACAAAAAAATTAAAAAATTAGCCAGGCATGGTGGAGCATGCCTGTAGTCCCAGCTACTTGGGAGGCTGAAGTGGGAGGATCCCTTAAGCCTAGGAGTTCAAGGCTCCAGTGAGCTAGGATCAAGCCACTCCACTCCAGCCTGAGTGGGAGAGCAAGACTCTGTTTCAAAAAAAAAAAAGAAAGAAAAAAGAAGAGAAAAATACCATATCTGAAGTACTCTTGAACTCAGCACATTTGAAATTTATTTTGCTAATATAATCAATGTGAGATAATAGCTTATTGTTCAAATTTGTAGTTTCTTGATAAGCAGTGAGACCAGCTGAATATCCATGTGTTTTGGGTTCCAACTTTTTGTTGGCTATTTGTTGTGGTATCTTCTCACAGTTTGGGGTCTTTATTTTTAGGTTATGGTCTCTTTTATCATATGTAATTTTTAAATTTACTTTCATTTTTAAAGAGACAGGGTCTTGCTTTATTGCCCAGGCTGGTTTAAAACTCCTGGCTTCAAGCAATCCTCCCACCTTGGTCTCCCAAGGTGCTGGGATTACAGATGTGAGCCACTGCACCCGGCCTCATATGTAACTTTTTCGTTGTAATGTATTCCCGGTTACCTGTTTTTTTTTTCCCCCTCTCTTTATGGTTTGTGCTTTTTCTGCCTTAAGCCGTTTCTGAGCCAAAGTTATACCACCATTCTCTGCTCTCTTATCTTCTGGCCCTGTAGACTTTGCTATGTGGACATGACAATGCAAAGTGGGAACATGAAATCTGAAAAGCATGTATTTAAGGTATTTTTTTTCTCTGTTTTCATATGCTAAAATTGTTGCTCACAGCTGTATCTTTTCTAGGAAGAGAACCATGTTTCAAAAAATTGTTGATGCCTGTGAACAAATGCAAACGGAGGAAGAAGCCATCAAATATGTAACTGTTGATCCAACCAAAAAAGAGATTATCATGTAGGTAGTTAAAATTGTATTTCTCTCCTGTTTTTTAATAAAAATAACTTATTTTGTACTTATTTCTAGTTTAAAATTTTTTGTTTTCTTCCTAAGGGCAATGATGATGACTGCATGTGACTTGTCTGCTATCACCAAGCCCTGGGAGGTACAAAGTCAGGTGAGTCTAGTTAAGTTTTCTTTTCTGTCACACTGTCAGGTACTGCCTAGGTCCCATGTAAATGTCTACCTAAAAATCTTAGGCAACCTCAGAATTCTGAAAAATTATAAACATTAGTGAGACAGTAGGCAATTTGATTAGGCCCTGGAATAAGGCAAATAGAAGGAACTTTGGAAGGAAAATGCTTTCTTGAAAGAATTCTTTAACACTGAAACACTGTAAACAATTTATATAAAATTATCCAAGAAATGTCTGAGTCTTTAAATAGAGGAGTGTATTAGCCTGTTCTCATGCTGCTGCTAATAGACATACCCAAGACTGGTAATTTATAAAGGAAAGAGTTTTAATGTACTCACAGTTCCACATGGCTGGGAAGGCCTCACAATCATGGTGGAAGATGAAGGAAGAGCAAAGGGATGTCTTATGTGGTGGCAGGTAAGAGATAGTGTATGCAGGGGAACTCCCCTTTATAAAACCATCAGATCTTGTGAGACTTACTTAATATCACTAGAACAGCAAGGGAAAGATTTGCCCCCATGATTCAATCACCTCCCACTGGGTCCCTCCCACTGGGTCCTTCCCATGAATTGGGAATTATGGGAACTACAATTCAAGATGAGATTTGTGTGGGGACATAGCCAAACTGTATCAAAGAGATGTCAGAACAAGATCAGGATGCATCGTTAGTGTTTTCCTCTATCAAGGGTGTTTTTGCTCCCACAGTCTATTCTTCAATGTGCTGTGAATTATAAGGCGGCACTGGCTGTGACATGATGTCTAAGGTTGCTTTCCACAGAAGTTTTTCCCCCACCTTGGGGAGGCACTAGTCTACCACTTGCTTTCTTACTAATTGGATGAAAAAAATCTCTTTTTCCTCCAATAATTTCTAGGGAAACCCCTAAGCAGAAGACAGCCCAGAATTAAATGGGTTTAACTGTTAAAGTGGGTTGAATCTTTTTAAAAAGATAGAATAATTGGAACTCATTGTAGGGGAGAAAAAATACCTATTTCTCACCCATCCTAGGTTCATGACTGAGGCCCCTATAACAAAAGACAGATTAACAAGAGAAAAGCATACACATTTATTTGTTTTACATGTAATACAGGAGCCTTCCTAAGGAAACAAAGACCCTAAGGAACAGTTAAACTTGTATATTTTATGCTAGGTTGGATGAAGTAGATAGTCACGGAGAAATTGAATTCAACAAAGAGGGTATGATCTAATCACGGGGCAGCTTAGCAAGGACAATTTGTTCAGATTCTTCTTGGCATCTTTGTGTCTCTGGCTCCTTTCCTCCAGGAATACGGAGGGCACCTCTTGAATGAAGGTCTTATTATCTGCTTCAGGGGAAGGTCAGAAAATCCTTACCTGGTTTTATGACCTACTTCAGGGGAGAAGGTGGGGGGAAGGTGAGACTGATCTTCCTGCTGCTTTAGTTTCCTCAAATTCCATCACCTTAAAATATTTTGGGGCAGGGTGTCCTGAACTCCGTCACCATCAAGTCCAAAACCAAACACTTTCCTCTCCTTCCACCTCGACATGCCTGCTCTTCTTCCTCTGTTCTTTATTGATGTGGTCACCTAAGCTAGAAACCTGAGGTCTTGCTTGAGCTTATCTCCCTCATTTCAAAATCATTTCTATCACCCTTGCTAGTACCTCAGTTCAGACTTTTATCAGAACTGTGGTGGCAGCCTCCTAATAGATCCTCACATCAACTCCACAACTCATCCTCTGACTTGCTGCCATGATGTCTCTACACAGAGCTCAACTCAGCCATTCTACTCCTTAAAAGCCTCATACTCCCCATTGCCAGAGGTTTCCAACTTTTTTTCTCCAAAGAAGTAAAGTCTGTTTTCTCCCAACAAAACTTGCCCAAAGATCACTTTATAAAAGAGAAAAAAGCAAAGCTACTTTAGCTTTCATCTCTCTTGGCCTCCACCTTCTTGGGTCCTAGAGCACTTCAGAGGAACCCTAGGCTCCAAGAGTAAAGAGCAATGGCCTAGAGAATCAAATTCAAGCTTCCCGGCAAAATTTACATGGCCTGTCACTGCCTGTCCTTAACTCACACTCCCAGAATCATTTCCCATCACCTTCTCCCATGTCATTGCTTCACACTGTACTCACGGAAGCTTTGTACGTTCCATTTTATCTCTGCAAATATTCCTCCCCTCCTCTTTTCCTGGAAAACTACTCTTATTCTTGACAATACAATATAAATGCTACCTCCTTCCTTCATGAAACTTATCTTTACTCCCTTCTCCCTGACCCATAGCACTTAACACTATTACTGTTATAGCACTTAACCACATTGTATACATGACTGTCTTCACTAGACTGTGAACATTTTAAAGAAAAAGATCATGCCATATTCCTCTTGGCAAGCCTGGATCATGCCAATGTAAAGGCAGCTAGCAGGTGTTCAATGAACTTGATAAATTTTTTTTTTTAGTGATATAAATTAATGCTGGAATATCCTCACACTGTAATTAGGTAAAGCTACATACTAATGGGTGTATGTCACATGTGCATTCACAGATATATACTAGATGCTAACAGATAGGACAAAGAAGAACTTGGGAAGCATTAGAACTTAAAGCATAATATTTAATCCTCCTATTTCTCCTTTTCATTGGTGAGAAGTGGCGGCAATAGTAAATGGGAGATAGATACTCCCAGAATAAGCCTAGAACACTGAAGTAGGAAGAAAAAGCTCCCCTTTCCCATTTCAATATAATCTGTAAATGACCTCTTTTTAAAACTTAAGAGCATATGGTTTGATAGCGCCTCAAGCACTGACTGTAAACTTGATCCTTAAATGTCACTTGTACTAATAAAATTCAAATTCTCTATTCATAAGTGGATTTAGTGAACCAAGCCTTTCTCATTTGCAGGTAGCACTTATGGTTGCAAATGAATTTTGGGAACAAGGAGATCTGGAGAGAACAGTATTGCAGCAACAACCCATTGTAAGACCTTGACATAAAAATGCATTACTTATTAAAAGTTATCAGGACAGGCCGGGCTCGGTGGCTCATATCTGTTAATCCCAGCACTTTGGGAGGCCGAGGTGGGCGGATCATGAGGTCAAGAGATTGAGACCATCCTGGCCAACATGGTGAAACCCCGTTTCTACTAAAAATACAAAATTAGCTGGCCATGGTGGTGCATGCCTGTAGTCCCAGCTACTCGGCAGGCTGAGACAGGAGAATCGCCTGAACCTGGGAAGCAAAGGTTGTAGTGAGCTGAGATCGTGCCACTGCACTCCAGTCTGGAGACAGAGTAAGACTCTGTCTCAAAAACAAAAACAAAAACAAAAACCAAAGTTATCAGGACAAATCAGTTTGTTTTGTTCACTACATCTTAGAAACCTGTCTTAAAAGGATTTATTTCTCTTTCTAGCCTATGATGGACAGAAACAAGAGAGATGAACTACCTAAACTTCAAGTTGGATTTATTGATTTTGTTTGTACTTTTGTATATAAGGTAAGTAAGCAAATTATTTGAATTAAATATATAAACATTTAGATGAAAAGTTTTCTTTCAAACTGTCACCAAAATTTAAAAGTCACCCATATGGAAAGCCATCAGGGGTGTCATTGTTTCTCCAAAGCAGTCTGAGGTTTTACCCTAATCTCATTCAGGGCTGGAATAAAAGGAGAGAACTCAGATGTGAGCAAATTGAACACTTCGTTAGGCAGGCAGGAAAGACATCACCTGTCTCTTCACCAAACTTCACAGGCCCGGGGTTAAACTTATCCTAGCAGCTCTGAGTGCTGTAACAATTCCTTACAGCTCATTCTCTGCATATGAAAGATCCTGAAAATTAACTGTATGATTTATGTAGTTTCTGACCTAAAATTCTCTTTAGGAGTTCTCACGGTTTCACAAAGAAATCACACCTATGCTGAGTGGTCTTCAGAATAACAGAGTAGAATGGAAATCTCTAGCTGATGAGTATGATGCAAAGATGAAGGTCATTGAAGAGGAGGCAAAAAAGCAAGAAGAAGGAGCCGAAAAAGGTTAGATGGGCTCTGTTTTTGCTCCCTGTAGTTTAGCCAGAAGCTAGGCTGAGCTTAGTGGCACGTGACAAAGGCATAAAGAGTCACTACAAACAGAAAACCTGCTTTACTGGTGCAGACTGATAATTTTAAGAGGTTGACTACTGGTTTTCAGGTTCCCCCCCCCACCCCCACCCCCCAAGCCCCACCAGAAACAACATCTTATGTATAACTCCAGATAGAACTGACTGGTCCAGCTGAAGTAGAGGTTGGAGCTAGGCTTCTTCATCCTTCTAGAAGGTGGCTCCTCTACAGAACACTGGGTGTTCAGGAATATGAAAACCACAGAATCTGTGGGATTAGGGTTAGGTGAGAAAAAACTTTTTGTCCCAACATTATACATTAGCTGTGAGACTTTGGGCAACTTGCTTAACCTCGCTGAGTTTACTATTCTTCTCCATGTAATGAGGTGGTTTTATAGATCTTCAGCTTAAGGAAGCCCTACATGTAGAGTAAGGTTGAAATTGCCTGTCTCCCACATGTCTCCACATTGGGAGATGTTTTTCTGGCATGAGATTCCTGTGCCATTTTTTTCTGGCATGAAATTTCTATTCCTAAAGTCACTTTGTCAAGTTTAATGTTGTTTTTGGATTCTTAAAATGCTTACGATTAACTATTAGTTCATCAAATAGCCAAAACATCATCTTGAAAGTGGAATGCTAATTTCTGTCTTGAAAGTTAATCACTCTAAAGGTTTTGTAAGCAATTGTTACTGCTTAACAAAGAAATCATCTCTATGCGGAAAGGCCCTGACATGTTCCTTTTAGGTAGTTCAACTGCATTTAGTGAAATTTTAAATAATTCATAGGAGAAAATACTTTTCTAAACAAAGTTAAGGATGTCCTTCAACAGAATAAAAACAGGAGTTTCTGACTCCTTGATATCCATTCACTTATGTGAATCAGACGTCTTATCTCTAGAAAGCCCTATGTTAGGCAGGCCCTGGGGAAAGATGGGATCCTTTATCTTGAGCAATTTACCATTTGGTGGAGGAACTAAACATTGTGAACCAATGCACAATTAATGATCTCAAAGAAGGCACTTGTGTGTATATGGGGCATGGAGAAGGCTTTCCTGAAAACAGGCATGGGGAGGAAAAGTAAGAAAATACGTACAAAGGCTTGGAGTAGGAATAAGCTTGGTGCAATTGAAAAATTTTTAAGCTGATATGGCTGGAGTCTAGAGAGCAAAGAGTGCAAAGTACATATGAAGCTGGTAGTGCAGGTAGCTGCCAGATACTGTATTGCCTTGAAAGCTGGGCTAAAAATGTTCATGTGTCATTCAAGAGATTTAAAGTAAGATATGATTTGCATTTCAAAAAGATAAGTGATTTTTACCCAGCAAGTGAAAAGTGAGGCTATTTCTTAGTACTATTGCATTTAACCTTTATCTCAACTTTATTATGAAGAGATGATCAGGTCCTTTAAGTGACCCCTGACATTGGATATGGCTCTATACTTTATTTGCATAAAAATTTACTTCTGAGTTTTTTTCTACTACATAGAGAATTCTTTGTGGACTAAGATCATTATTTTGTATTGCCAGGCATGGAGCTTTGTGGATCAGGCTTAGATTTCCAGATTGCATTGTCTCAGTGAGAAACTAAGATGTTAACTGGCCAACCATTTATTAGATTCTATTTTTTATTTATTTATTTTTTTGAGACGGAGTCTCACTCACTCTGTCCCCCAGACTGGAGTGCAATGGCTTGATCTCAGTTCATTGCAACCTCTGCCTCCCAGATTCAAGCAATCCTCCCACCTCAGCCTCCTGAGTAGCTGGGATTACAGGTGCATGCCACCACACTCAGCTAATTTTTATATTTTTAGTAGAGACAGAGTTTCACCAGGCTGGTCTCGCACTCCTAACCTCAAGGGATCCGCCCGCCTCGGCCTCCCAAAGTGCTGGGATTACAGGCAGGAGCCACTGCACCCAACCCAGATTCTATTTTTTGAATGGACCAACTCTGAATATGAATTCAAGTTTTTACATGGTTAAATCCATAGTACTTGCTAGGTTAAAATGACTAACTAGTCTATAAAGTTGACACTACTATCATGGGAGTGTTAGAATAAAAACACTATATATCCACTAACTCCTAATAATATTGCTTTCCTTGATTTTACTAGCTGCTGAAGATTCAGGAGGTGGTGATGACAAAAAGTCCAAAACATGTTTAATGTTGTAATATAATCTAACTGGTCTAAACTTCAAATATCGTTTTACCTTTGAAGAAAACCAGAAAATATTCAAAAGAACTTCAACGAATCATCAAGTAACAGAGTAAGAGGATCTTCAGAAAAACTACCCTGTGACTATGAAGAAAATACATATTGCTAGCCCAAAAACCCCAAGGGCAAAATAAAGTTCAACAAAAGTGCAAAATATGACAAAAATGGGTACATTTTTTGTGCCAATTTATTTTAAATTAAAAAATATGCAATCCTGAAACTAGTCACAAATTCTTTTTTAAAACATTAATTGTATTTATTTGCTAAGGCTGCTATAACAAAGTACCACAGCTTAACCAATAGAAATGTATTTTCTCAAAGTCTTGGGGGCTGGAAGTTCAAGATCAAGGAGTTGGCAGGGTTGGCTTCTTGGGAGGTCTCTCAACTTGGTTTGCAGATGGCCATCTCCTCCCTGTGTCTTCACATGGTCTTCCCTCTGTGTGTCTGTGTCCTAATCTCCTTTTCTTATAAGGACTCCAGTAGGACTGGATTAGGGCCTACCCATGTGACCTCATTTTAGTCTTAATTACCTTGTTAATGGCCTTATCTCCAAATACAGTCACATTCTGAGGTACTGGGGATTGGGACTTAAATATATGAAACGGGTGAGGGGTGGGGGAAACACAATTCACCCATAACATTTGTAACTGTGATTCACACCTCGAGCCACTCCCTGAACTAAAAACTCTCAACATGTCTTAATAAAAGAGTAAACGCAATACAGAATGTATAGTGTTGTAAATATGGTATAGAAAATAAAGTAATGAAGTCATTTTATTCAATGTTATTCCATCTGAAATGCTTATCTCTTTCCTCTACTTTTACCTTTGAGAATGGAATGATGACCAAACTATTTTTTGGCAGTTTATTAAAACTATGCCTTTGTCCTACACTCCGCCTTCAAAGTTTGAAATCAATTATCTTGGGTATAACTAAGAATATTTTTTACGGTTCAGAACTATTCTTTTCATTAAAAAGAGTATCAATGCACAAGATACTAACTGGATAATCGTAATGCAAGTTAAAGCAGCTAATGAATATTATGCATTAAGAAGTATGTGATTGGATTATGCAAGAACCTTGTTATCAAAAATAGTGGGGAAAAACTTCAACCAAGATGACTTTCTAAAAATGATTAATAGAACTACCTACCAAGCATTCTAAATATTAAATTGTTAAGGGAAACTAAGGGCAATCAACTACTTCCACTGCATGGTATATGTCTGTCCAGATATTAGAGAAATTTAAGATTTCTTCCTTTAGTTATCTATAATCATAGATAAAATTAGAAAACAGAATAATATAGTTATGCTATATATTTTGTCTTAGATTTTTTTTTGTCACAAGCTATCTACATTCTAATGAATTGAAGATCAATGAACCTATATATTTTGTAATAGACAAGACCATGTTCAATTTTGAGCAGCCAAGAAATGAATCACCATTTGTTTTATTTTTATAAGTTAGGTATTTAGAATTGCAAGACAGCTTCTCTCACATTAGAATGTGAAGTTTATGAGGAAAGATTTTTGTCTATTTTGTCTGTTTTGTTCACAGCTCTATTTTGGCACCTAGAGCAGTGCCTGGCACAAGGCAGGCACTCAGTAATATGAATGAATACTATGTGAATAAATGTTACAACAAACAGATATAAATAAGGTATGACAGTAAGTCATACTTAAATGAGTATTGTTTATTAAATGAGTATTGTTTATTAATCAATTTAGCTAAGTGATGCATGCTCCCTCATTTCCACTGCTTAAAATAATTGTGAAACTCCACTTCCAGAATCACTATTATTTTAAAAACCATGTAAGAAACTTTATTCCTTTAGCCCTATGTAATTTTGGACCCCAAAATATCAGTCAGCTCAAACAACTTCCCCTCCTTAGTCACCAGAAATTGTATTGAGGTTAGAGATGTCGACCACTGAATGTCTGCCAAATACATGAACTCCGTATAAGAGCGAGTGTAAGAAGGCCTAACTTCAATACCCCCAGACAAGTGGTCTGCTGACTACCACTGACTGCACTATAGCGAAGTTTGAGACAGGTAGGTAGGAGAATTACTATTTAAACTCATCGTGTTAGAGGCCTTTTCAAGACTCCTTAAAAACATGACTCCCATTATCTGTCATTGTGCACGAGTGGATTAAGTGTTGTGATTTTATATAAATTTATAAATGAGCCTGATGTCATAAACCTACTTGAAATATCAAATACACTGATCTATTTTTAAAGGGTCTTTAGATATTCTTCCTAGTTAAATTCTTAATTTTAATTTTGCAGGAATTTTATTTTCTGACAACCACTAAACAATGGACATATTTTTACCATAAGAATGTTTAACTGCATATATTATACAACTAATATCAGTCTTGCTGCTGGACATTTCAAACACTTTTTCCTCAAAAATATAGATTCATTTTTACACACTACAAGTAGTTAGGTTAAAAAAAAACAATTTCTTCAAGAAGTGAGAGGACTATCAATGTTAAACACTGATAAACCCAACGCTGATTTACTTTTCTGAAACAGGTTCAGAAATGATTGCCTAATTACTTCCTAGATGGTTCCTTTACAGCCATGCCCAGCTCAGTGCCTCACACATAATAGAAGCCTGATAAATATTTGTGGAATTAATGAATAACAACTGTTTAATAAAAGGAAAATCTCTGATAATAACCATTTTAAAATAAGATAACAAATTACTTATTTTGCAGTTTAATGCCAATCATTCCATGTTTAAATGTTGTTTAAAATAGTATATCTTCAATAAAATACCTGCTTATGTTCAGTTCATTTCCTATATGTTCTTTCTCTTATTCATCAAGTCAAGCATCTTCTCCTATATCTATCCATTTGCTCTTTATAAAAGCAGGTCTTTACCTGTTTTCAGAAATCAATAAACCCTTTTGAAAACCTGATTTTTGAAAATTTGAAATTTATGTACTTTTCCTCCAAAAAACATACACAGAAGTTTACACATAGATTCTAAAAAGGCTTGGATCTCCTGAAGTACCTCCATAGACCCTTGCAAGTAGGATCTTATGTTAAGAAGTTAACATTTTATAATATATTTCTGCATAGAAGTTCTATTAGTCCGTTTTCACACTGCTGATAAAGACATACCGGAGACTGGGGAAGAAAGGGGTTTAGCTGGACTTACAGTTCCACATGGCTGGGAAAGCCTCAGAATCATGGTGGGAGGCAAGAGGCACTTCTTACTTGGTAGCAGCAAAAGAAAATGAGAAGGATGCAAAAGCAGAAGCCCCTGATAAAACCATCATATCTCATGAGACTTATTCACTACCACAAGAATAGTATGGGGGAAACTGCCCCCTTGATTCAAATTATCTCTTACCGGATCCCTCCCATAACATGTGGGAATTATGGGAGTACACATTCAAGATGAGATTTGGGTGGGGACACAGAGCCAAACTATATCAGAATTATATTCATATTTGCATGAGTGTATCTGAGGTAAGATACACACACATCGTATTATTCAGTTAAATTATTATCTTATTGCATAATCTCTGCTGGGGAGTTAGTTTTGTGAACACATGAACTGTTTTAGACTACTAGGACCTCACTGGCTCCCTGTGGTAATCATTTACTTAATAGTAAATTATCCACAGACTAGGAAGTCAAATTTGATTATAACAAACTCTCTTAAGTGGTAGAGGTTAAGAAGGAAGCAAGAGACAGCCTAGCTAAAAACCTCAAAAAGCAGCCAAAAATAGGTTGTAATGGGAAAGCAGGTACTTAAAAGATGGGTGCCAGTTTATCAATGGGAAAGAAAGAGGTTAAAGACATACATAATCTACTTTAATCCTAGTAATTTAAAATAACTGGCAGAACATGGTGGCTCCCACCTGCAATCCTCGCACTTTGAGAGGCCAGGGTGGGAGGAATGCATAAGGCCAGGAGTTTGAATACCAGTCTGGGCAACACACGAGGACTCTGTTTCTACAAAAGAAAAAAATTAAAAACAAACAAACAAATCTAGTATTGGTGGCTCTAAAAAACAGAAAAAGAAAAAATGATAAAATAAAATAATGAAGGCAAGAGAAGATAAATAATGAAGGCAGTGCAAAAAAACCTACAAAACGCAGGAGCAATGGAAACTGTCCAGCTCTATCCTCTAGGAGCTAGATAAAACAGAATTGTAGATAAGCAATTGAAAAGATATTTAAAGGACAGGAAAGTCTTTAATTGAACTAATGAATTTCCAAAGCATCTGACATTCTGAAAGAATCTGGATTTTTATTTCCACAGACACCACACAAGCTGTAACTTGCAGATAAAAACTTACATGGAATTTCAAATTGCATGAAGTTTAAAACTTCATGAAGTTTCACATTAAGTCTCTCTTGTCTTATAGAAACAAATCCTGAAAATACTCATCAAATTCTTCTTCCCTATTTAAAAAAAAAGCATACATATTAAGATCGATAAATAGAGTAAAAAAATTACATGATACATTATATGAGAATAAAAATAAAATAAGTCAACATATTGGCTGATTCTGCTATATATCAATATATTCCCATGATTCAGCCATCAAATAATTCTTAGTTTCTAGAATAATCATAACTATACCCAGACTGATTAAAATAAAAATATTTCATATGTTGGCACCTCTCCCTAAATGTATTACCTAAAATTTTGCTTTGAAATACTTGTGAAATGTCATTGCTTCTCTTTACTTTTTGGGCTTACTTTATAACTTCTCTGTTCATTCTCATTTTAAATTATAGTGTGCTCAAGAAGTGAATAAAAAAGAAACTTTTTAAGGAAAAAGGTAAGCCTAAGATATACCGGGGAATGACTAAGGGGAATTGGGTAAATCTCCTTAGGCTGTAGTTTTTTTACTACACTGAGCATAGTAAATATATTATGTATTTGTAGCAGTAAATATTATTTTACTTTTAAAAGACCAGTGTGATAGCAGTGTAGCAATGTAGAAGTATACTTCCCATGCAAGGGGCTCCCTTGCATAGGTTTATGATAATCATAGTATGATGGAATAGGCTTCTCTGGAAGCTTAGGAAACAGCCATCTCTGAAGAAATCCAAGCAAGGACCAGAGGGTCATCTGTTAAAGTGAACTGATTAAAGATTTATTTACCAGGAGGAAGCTGGATGTGTTGGCTCTTATGACAATGGCTGGAAATAAGCTCTAATCTTACCAGGCTAGGCAGTCCTTGGCATTAAATAGATCACCATGATGTTGTATTTTTCCATTAATAAAGCCATGGTTATAGCTTCCTAAACTGATTGAAAAGGTACATATTATCTATTAATATCAGCACTTACTGTGATTTTTCATCTGTCTCTGGTAGTGGACCCTTCCAAAGTTCAGATTCTGAAGCACTTTCTTCCTCATCAGAGTTTCCTGTTCATTTAAAAGAGGTGATTTTTAAAAATCTATTATACTTAAAACACATTTTGAACTATTCGCCAATAATTAACTTTTTATTTAACTCAGCTTCAACTTTTATGGCTCTCTAAAAATGGAATTCACTCTCACATGTACAATAAATTATTTTAAAACATATATAAATAGGCCAAGGGATACAAAGAGTCACAGCAAAAAGGCCAAGGATTTTAAGTCTCATGGAAATTTCTCTAAGTTACACTGAGTTAAAGTAGCAATTCCAATATTAACTCTTATAAGTGAATTTATCTCTTGCAATATAGTTGTTTCTGATCTAGTTTCTTCTTTTTCTTGGTTAACAGAAGACATGCAAGTTAAGATTTACATTTGTAGAGAACATGTTTACATTAAGATTAGCACCTTAAGAACTGAGCTAGTATGTAAGACCAGCTAGTTAAATTACTTAAAAAAAATTGTCAGACATTTTAAAGAACTAATGCTGATTACATAATGAGAGGAAGCTTGTTTCAGTGAAGAAACTGGCATTCTCACACATTGCTGGGAGTCAAATTTTGTAAACCTTCTTCTGGAGAAAAATCTGGCAATATAGATCAGTTTAAAACACATACCCTGTGACCAGCAATGCTGCTTTTAGGAATTTGATTATTTACATATATAAATAAGCACCTCTGATACATATGTACAAAGATGCACACTGTATAAGAACAACAAAAAAAAAACCTAATTCCCCACCAATTAGGGATTAATGACTGGTTAAATAAATACTGTACAGTTGTTTAAAAACATTAGCATATCTGTATGTACTGCAATAGAAAAATGTCCACTGTTTATCAAATTTTTAAAAAGTTACAAAAAGTATGCATAGTATAACATATATGTTAAAAAAACATACACATATTATATACATACATGTAATTTTATATATGTATTGTAAGTTTGCAAAAGCCAACCAAATTTAGCAGTGATTATGTTACCTGTGGGCCTGGAATACTTTTACTTTCTATTTTAAACATTTTCAAATTGTTTGTATTTTAAACAATGAGCACGAATTACCTTCAAAATCAGTAAAAACAATAAAGACACTTTATTTATATATAAAAATATGACAAAATAGACATGTTTCAAATAAATCACCTTTATTAGTCAACTAAAATTTTAAAAATATGGCAAAATTATCATGCAGTAACACTATAATCCACAAAGTAGTTACATTAGCAAACAATTCCTCTCCAATAATGATTATTAGTCTAAAAAAGAAGTGGCACAAATGTGGCCTGTCAATACAGAATGTCCTTTAGTTAAACACAACATAAAAGTAAAAGAGCATTGATTTGTTACGGTGGATCTAGCCTTTTACCTGTTGGACTCTGATCCTTGAATCAACATGTGTGTCTGAACTTTGCTCCTAACTGAATCTATTCTGGAACCAATTCCAGCAAAAATGGCAAAAGGGGGGAGGGCATTTTGTTTTCTAATGATCTACATACAAATGATAAAATTTTAATCTTGAAAACAAGATTCCTGGCTCAATGACAGCCATCACTGGAATGGCCAGTGTCCCAAATTGATAATGTGAAGGAAAAAAAGAATTAAAATCTTCTCTTATTTTTATGAAAACTCACTAACATGAGATAAAGAAAGCAGAGAAAAACTAACTAGGCCTAGTAAGGTTATTACTAGTGTATTATTCTGCTAATGTTAATGATGCCAGAGAACAAAACCTACAAGGCCTTTAGAAGTGGACAGCTGTTATCTTGTTCTCTTCCAAGAGTACTTCCCACATGCCAGCTTTCTTACACCAGCTTTCTGATACCAGTCAATCAATTTTACTAAAAAATCAAGTCAGTTTAGAGTAACATTATAAAATAACTGCCTTAAAAAATACCCATTAAAAAAGTGGCCAGATATCCCTAAAGAATCAAGTCTACAAGACTGGACTAAATGACCTTTACGGTCCCTTATAACCCTATGAATCTATAGTATCCTGGTTCCCTGAGGGTTGGCAGTCACTACAAATCATTGCTATCATAACTGTTACAACCTGCCAGGGGCAGGAGGGGTGTTACTAAGGACATAATAATTGGAAGAACAGGCAACACAAAAGAATGCATCACTGTCAAATCTATTCAGTAATTATTGGTAAGTAGGGATCGGAATTTAAGTCACTGACTTTCTGAGTTGAAAGGGGAACCTGGAAGTCATTTAATCCAACACTTATCCAATGAATGAACCTCTCACTGCAACACCTCCACTAACAAGTGCCAATTCAATTCATGCTGGAACACTCACTACTCCAGAGGCAGCCCATTTCTCCATTTCTTTTGTCAGGCAGTTCTAAGGGACAAGTTTTTCCTTAAATTAAGGCAAAAATCTGTCTTTGGGCAGTTCTGCCAACCCAGAGTCATAAAAAATAAGTCTCCTACATAGTAGAAGCCTTGCAGTAATTTCCATACAGTAATTTCCATGTCTGCTTCCTCACCTCTTCCCTCCCATCCCTTCACTCTTCTCCCAGGTAAACATCTGCAGTTACTCCAACATTCTTCCTACAACATAATTTCAAGTTCTCGCAATATCTCAGTTTTTTTCTTCTTGACCTGCTTCAAGTTTTCAATGTTCCCTTTAGAGTGTGGTGCCTAAATAAATTGTACACAATTTTCCCTACATATTTTGAATAATGAGTAGGCCTATCATCTTGGTTTTTGTGGATATTATATGGTAACTAGTAACTTGCCCTACTGAAGCAATGGCAAATGTCTCCAATAATCATGGTAACAAATGGACAGGTCAGATTTTTACAGACTTAACTTTTGATTTCATCAATTCCAGAGAACAAACACAGGATTTATATGTCTGTATTTTTCTTTTCTCCGATAACAATGATAACTACAGGTTATCAAGGACTTACTTTGTGTCAGGCACATACTTTACACATATGTTTTCTCGTTTGATTCTGATAATAATCCAACAAAGTAGGTCTCTTTATACTCATTTTACAGACAGAAGTGAAACATAGACAGATGAAATCATTTAATGTGGATCTGTACAATGCATATGCCAAAACTGGGGTATAAAGAATAGACATACAGTTGATTTCACTGATAAGCAGTTATTGATTGATGATACAGGTAAAGGGCATAGACTTTGGAATTATAAACTTCTGTTTAATCCCAGCTTTGCCACTAACTATTTGACCTTGGACACTTTGCTTCAATTCTCTGGTTCTTGGGCGGTCTCATGTGCAAGGTGACCACAGATAACAATACTTGAAATTTGTTAAAAGGGCAGCAAATCATCAAGTTGTACACTTTAAATATATAATTTTTAAAAACTGAGTTTCTTCATTCATTTAAAGACATTCTCTAGGTCTTGATTTTTCTCATCTACAAAATGAGGATATTATATGCATATTATTAGATGAAATGAGGTAACATATCTAAAGCACTTGTTACTGTGCCAACAGAAATTGAGTTTTTCTCCATGGATTTGGTTTTAATAATCCAGAAGTCAAATGAGTTGAGAAGGTAACTGAGTATTGTCCAAATGGAAATAAAATAAATAGTAAAATGTGAGGTCTGAAATTGCCAAGACCATGTAATACAGATGACTGACTGCCTGAGAGGATATCTGGGGTTGGCATACCATAACAATGTGTATGTTTCCTGCTTACTATGGTAAATAACTTTCTGGCTGCCAAACAGCAGGTCAGCTTGAAGTGGATAATTTGCCTTTTCAAGGCCAAACTAGCTACAGGTTTCTCAGATTGGATATAGTCTTCACAGTATTCACCCTGCTTCTACTAGTAAAAATTTGACCTAGCTGAGGAGAGGTAAAAGAGCATTAAGTGCTACTTCTAGGAGGCAGGGAAGGATTCAGAGGGCAGGGGTGAAAGACAGTGGGAGGGAGAAAGCAGGCAGAAGAAAATCAGTGATTCAAGAATTTCCCCCAAAAGATTTTTTAATAATAAAAAATTAGAACTGAAAAAGGGGAATTTTTTCTATATTACATAAACATTCACACCTCTCACTGTTGGAAATGGATGAAAACTAAAATACACTTTCCCACTTTAGCCTGTGTACACCTTTGTTGAAGTATGTACCTACGATTTCATCCTGAGATAACATTGGTCCACTGATCTTATACTTGGCAGCATTTTTGAAACTGTCACTACATTTTACCTAATTTAGGAAAGGACTTCCTGATAAATTAGAATTTACATGCAGAGAAAGTGTCAGTGCTTTAAGATACTTCAAATATATTGAAAACAAAGTTGGTACAAGCAAAATAATTATAAGGAATATACTATATTCCTAAGCTAGAGGAATACCTCCATCATCTCCCTCTCCACTAAATTTTTAAACAAGAAATATCTTAAAATTTCTATTTTTTCTCAGTGCAAAATTTCTGATCATTGAATATTTAAAATTTCTTAAGAATTATACTAAACGCAAATAATGTTTATATTTGAGTTTTGGAATTTGGAATAATAATTATCAAACTTTTTTCCCTGAGTTTGCCACAATAAATCTTAAAGTCATAAAAAATTTTTTTTTCTTAATTCTTAGGTTTATAAATAACCAAGTGACCAGGTGTGGTGGTTCACACCTGTAATCCCAGCACTTTGGGAGACCAAGGCAGGCAGATCACAAGGTCAGGAGTTCGAGACCAGCCTGGCCAACATGATGAAACCCTGTCTCTACTAAAAATACAAAAATTAGCTGGGCGTGGTGACGGGTGCCTGCAGTCCCAGCTACTCGGGAGGCTGAGGCAGAAGAATCACTTGAACCTGGGAAGCGCAGGTTGCAGTCAGCCGAGATCGTGCCACTGCACTCCAGCTTGGGTGACAGAGCAAGACTCCGTCTCCAAAATCATAAAAGAAAATAATCAAGTAAGCCTAGAAATCTCAAGTTTCTAAATTTCTATGAAATAAGTCTAGAGAGTATAAAATGAATTAGATATGCTATTGAACTACACCTTATTATTAGGCCTTGAGCCTACTACAAGTCTTTAAAAAATTCAACACTGTATTACTGTTTAGATTCAAAGCTACTGTTTGTTACGACACAAATGGATGTACCCTTTTATAAACCCAGAGAAGACTCTTCTCTCAAAACTGCCAGGAAAAAGCTGAACACTCTAGGAGTTCTCATTATTATCTTATGGGTACAATTCATCTTTCTACTGCTGGTTTCGCTCTTAGGTTTGGTTGTTAGGAAGAACACTGACAAATCTGTGATCTATCTTTGCAATTATGCAGGACTTTTTGGAATACAATTGTGTGTATAACTGTAGCTTTACATTGCTATTCTACCTTATTTTTCCATTATTCTGACTTTTTTAACCTTAAAAAAATGTATTGTGTATGTTTTTATAAGTCATCGTGAATACTTTTTGGAATATTTCAGGGAAAAAAATTATAAAATTTGCAGTAAATACTCAACGAAATCCAATCTGTTTTGATCCAAACTAAGGAAAACCATAGGACTAATTTAAATCCATTTCAACTTCATCCCTTTATCTTTCTTCCTTCACATTTTATAATATGAAATTGAAAGATATATCCATTGTATTTACTGGAAAAAATTTTAATGCTCTCTATACTTAAAATAAGAAACTTCTTAACACCCTTAATTGGGGAATAAATCCTATACACCTTTGGCCTTTTTTCTACAGTTTTTCTCATGTATAAAAATAATTAACAAAAACAAAAAATAATTCACATCAGAGCAAGATACAATTCATGGGAAATCTAAATTGCAAATACCTCAAATGCATATTTTTATTAAATAAATACTTGTTACTTACTCTTTAGAGAATCTTCTGATTTCTTTGAAGATGAATGTCCTGAAAAGGAAACATCATTGATTTATTAAGTATCATCCTGTAGTAGTGCAATCATTGTAGCTGTAACCAGAATTCTTAGCAATATTCTAGTTTGCTTATAGTCTTACAGATAAGTACTTCACTGTTTTCTAATCTTTCATGTTCCTTAGTCTTATCTCCCTAATTAAAATGTTGCATTCTTTTAGGCAGGGATCATATCTTATGTTCTCATTGGTCTGTAATAGCCAGCACAAAACTTAAAAAATAATGAATACCTGCAAAAAAAAAATCTCATATTGCTAAAAAGAAAACCTCACAGATTAGCTGCAATATAAGTAATAATTTATTATCTATAGAGATGTTCAACATTTGAAAGCAGTTTACAAATAAATACTTGCTTTTTATAGTATCTTTTCTAAAGTCATACGCAGATGAGCATTAGTTCTCAGTAACTGATAAGAACACATACAATTACGTCATAAAACAAAAATTCTCAGCTCTACAATGGTCATCCAGTGACAGAAACAGAGAGAGAAAGGCACTAAAGATCTATCAGTGTAATTTTTAAAAAAATCACCATGATACAGAGCTTCCTGCAATAAGACCTCAGGGAAAGTATTTCTGAAGGATGATAAAATAAAAAAGGGCAGGTGACAGATAGACAGTAACAATTCCTCCAATGTTCCTGGATAGGAGGCCTCATAACCCAAAGTTTTTGGCCCCTTTAGACCAGGTGAAGAGTATAAGAACTACAGGGTAAGGAAATAGGAAATGTATTCTTTCCTGTCATCCTCTAATGAGGAACATGATACCTGCTTCCCAATATCCAAAGGTCTACAGGTAAAAAAGACGTTAGGCTTAATTTGGAGGCCCAAGGACATAATTAGAACCAAAGGGAGGAAGCTATAGATTTGGGCTGAATGTTAAGAGAAACATGCTAGCAATTACAACTACCTGAAAAGGTAAAGCATTATTTTTGGTAGTAGTGGGTTCCTTTTCCCTGGAAATGTTGAACCAACGCAGAACAATCACATGATACACAGCAGTGCCTCTCAAACTTTAGTGCACATGATTCGCCCTGGGAACTTGTTAGTAGATCTGGAAGGGTCTGAGATTGTGAGTTGCTAACAAGTTCCCAAATGCTGCCCAGAGGACCATAGTTTGAAAAGCAAAACTAAAGAATATCCTTTCAGTCGTGATTCCAGAACTGATCTCTGAAGTTCCTTTGACTTTGAGAAAATGTGGTTGAATTCACTGATTCACTCACTTACATTTATTGAATGCCTACTATGGGAGCAAGCACTATCAGGAATTAGAGATAACAAAGTAAACATGTCACATAGTCCCTTCCCTTACAGAAAATAAACAAATTATTCCAAGGATATTATGTATTTCTAAAGGAGAAGTGAGAGGTATTATTGGAATATGTAAGAGGAACATCAGCTTATTTGGAGAAGTGAGGTGAAAGGGTGCCAGGAAGGGCCTTTCCAAGGAACTGAGCTAAGCTGAAACCTGAAGGATGAGGTAGCTTTTGGGAAAGGGGTGATGGTGAGACAGATAAGATTCTGAACATTTTGCCAAGACAGTCTACCTCAATATCTTGTTCTCCCCATACCTGCTAAAGCGGACTGGTCCTTAAAGTCAGTTATTGATTTTTCTTACTTTTTCTCTCTATCCATTCATTCAACTACCTAGTTCATCCATCTATTACCTATTTAACATTTTCTAAGACAGTAACCTAAAGCTATGAGAGTTGATGGGATTACACTGGGAGTACAGAGAGAAACTAGAGAAATCTAGGTAAGAGCACCGAGGAACTCTAACAGCCAAATGTAAGACTGAGAAGGAACTTCAGTTAAAAGCAGCTAAGGAGGTTGGGTGTGGTGACTCATGCTGGTAATCCCAGCACTTTGGGAGGCCAAGGTGAGAGAACTGCTTGAGGTCAGGAGTTTGAGACCAGTCTGGGAAACAGCAAGACCCTGTCCATGCAAAAACAAAAAACAAAAATTAGCTGAGTGTAGTAATGTGGGCCTGTAGTCCCAGTTACTTGGGAGACTGAGAAAGGAGGATCACTTGGGCCTCAGAAGTTAAACCTGCAGTAAGCCAAGATTATGCCCCTGTATTCCAGCACTCCAGCCTGGGGCCTGGATGACAGAACAAGACTCTGTCTTCCAAAAAAAAAAAAAAAAGCTTCAGCTAAGGAGAGGCCAGCAAGATAGAAATAAAACTAAAGGAAGTTGTTTTGAGGCATGCCAACAGTCCGAACGCAGCTGAGATGTTAAGCATTTATTAATTACTCTTCAAGTCTGGTCCAAATTAAGGTGGTCTGGCAAGAAAGAATCAAATCAATGATAAAGCTAATTCTAGATGATCCCAGATAAGGTATAAAAGAGTTCCACATGGTTTTCCTAAAAGTTTGCTAAAATTTTGTTATTTTCTGTTATATACCATAGAAGTTGGGGGTAAAAAGCTGTATTTCTAGAGACTTTGCTTTCAAAGGCACTCTAAATAGAGAATACATAGGAAAGAGATGTCTCAATTCCACCTGGCTTTGGTCTTCTATCCCTGAAGAATCTTCAAAGTCTTTTACTCTCTCACTATTACTTATGTTGAACATGAGCCAGTGGGGTGCCAGGGATATAGCAATGAACAAAGTAGGAAGAATCTCTGCCTCTTTTTGGCTTTTACATCGTCATATGTGTAATAATGGAAAGTGTCAGGAGCCATGACAGCATTACATATGAGAGTCCTAATTTAGATTCAAGGTGGGGGATGAAATCAGGAAAGGATTGGAAAAGACATTTAAAAGCTTAGACCTGAAGGATGAGCTGGGATAGAACTGAGGGTTTTAGGAAGAGAAGATGCAGCATCCATGTAACCCCTAAAATTGAAAGAGGCTTGACATTTTGCAGAAACTGAAAGGCTACATGGGGGGAGTATGAACGTGAGGTATGGAGTGGTGAGAAACAAGCCTTGTATGGCACACAAGTTCTGGATCCCACAGAACCTTTTAGCTTTGTCCAGGATTTTGGTTATCAGCCTAAAAACAACAGGAAATAACTGATTTATGGAGAATGGATTAAGAGGAGGGAAGGTGGAATGGCAGGACAGAGGCAGAACCCGTAAGGAGAATATAACAGTAGCCTATAAGAGAAAATATAGAGGTTTGTAGTAGGGTGGAGAGAACTTCAGAAATACATCCTCTGGGGGTAAAATTCACAGGACTTGGTGACAAATTAAACATAAATAATAAGGTGAAAGAAAGTATCAAGGATAATCCCCAGATTTCTGATATTAGTTTTTAGGTCAACATAGGTGTCATCTACTGATGGAACACTAAAGGAAAAACGTCTATAAGGAAGATCACATGCATATCTATGCATAATATGAAGGGTCCAATCCCAGCCCTGAACCTTAGTATTCATCTACCTCATCTATTTTAATTGTACTGAGTAACATTTTATAAAGTAGAGACTAGTTCTTTCATTTGGAATATGCAGTGATTAACATGGTATCACAGTTGTGATAAGAATAAACATATAATACAATGAGGGCAACAAATTTCTTAAGTGACATATTAAATATTTTACTAGCATATAAGGATAAATAACTTTTTAAGACTCAAAAGATACTTTTAACATTTATTGGTTAAAATTTACCTTAGAGGGGAAAATAATTAACATAGAGACAAAAAGGCATTCTGCTACAAATGCCGTCTCTCAATAAGCAATAAAATGACAATATCTTCCTCTCACCATCTATCAATTTTACGAAGACTAAAGCTTGATGACACCATATACTTGAAGCTATGGGAGTAGACAGTATCACAAGGGCATGTAGATTTAAACTCTGCTACATAATGAATATATCATGATGTGCAAGAAGAAGTAAATGCTTCTAAGAATGCAACATATCTAATGATCTTCATAGCTGGAGTAGGAGAGCCCTCTCCTGTCCAAATATTGTATTAACATTGGCTTGAATCTAATTCAATTACCTATCTAGATTAAGTATGATTCACTATAAATTACAGCTGATTTGACTCTACTTTATTATGGACAAAAAAAGCAACTAGAAGTAACCTTCGTAATAGCTAATATGTGCCAAGTACTATGCAAACTGCTTAATGAATTATCTCATTTCAACTTCTGAACAATTCTAAAAGGAATCATGACCATTTTACGCATAAAGAAATTGAGTCTTAGAGAGCTTAAGGACTGCTGAGGAAAAAGCAGGCAGTTCTAAGTATACGTGCACAGCACTATGCTAGGTTCTGAGAACACAGATACATGACAATCTTTCTCATTTCTAGAACCTCATAAACTAGTGAAAAAATCACACAGGCCATTATAAATAAAATCAGTATTATAATTTTATATTGATTTATAGATTACAGACTGTTTAAAGGCACTGATCAAAGTGCCTTTCACATTCTCATTTGAGTTTCCACAACAAGCTTGACCAGCATGAGATATTCACCTCACCCCTATACATATAAGAGAAATAAAGCAGTTCAGTGACTTATCCAAAGTAACAAGTCTGTAGGTGACAAAGCCAGGAACTAGAAAACTGTTGGCAATATTATACTATCTGCCAAAAATGAACTAAAATTAATTTAGAGGAGTTCTTAAAACTCCTGTAAGTCACTTTAAGTTCATATCTAAATTCTCAGTAAGTTTCCTCTCAATTACCATAAAATGAAATTCTAACTGCATTCACCAATTAGATGAATGAAATACGGCAGATTATATTTCATGCTCACAAATGTGAGTAGATGCTTTATCTTAATTTCCTTTTACCTTTATCTTTTTTCTTGGAGGCCTCTTCTGCAGAAGATAATCTGGATTTTTTACGTGATGACTCTCCACAATCTGTTTTGGTTTTATCTTTTCTTTTTTTTGACTTGATTTCTTTTCTCCTTTATGTTAAACAATATAAAATTAAAGTTAACTTTTCCAACTGACCTTTTCAAAAATAAAAACCATCATATGAACAAAAAACCAAAATCAGTTAAAACACTTATTTTTTAAATGTGATTTATATAATAAGGAATGTTAAGTGAGTCTGTAAATATTTTAGGCTAGTATATTAATTAAAACTATTCTGTAAGACAATAAAGTCTTAACACTGAGACAAATAATTATTTTCTATAAGTTCTGTATACAACCATAGTAAATACAAATTATAATTGTATTTGTTTTCTTCTTTCTATATTCTATCACTTAGCCTTTTAAAACGAAATTACAAAAACAAATCTCATTTCTCTTCACATAATCCATATCCACCTACATGTTAAAAAAGCACAAATAAGGTGAAACTGGTGAACAGCTCTAAGCCACCAGTAAATAGAAATTTCTTCTCTTAAGAATAAAGGAATATAGTAAAAGCATAATGGAATGAAAACGGAAAGGGCTTATTGTTAATTCATATATCAACATCAGGCCACTTATAATTTATACTCTTATTGTTGCAGTTTTATCTCTTCTAGGCCAGGTTTACAAGGTTGGCAAGCAATTACTTAATTTTAATAGGTTAAAAAAAGAAATACTAAATGGGAAAAGGTGATAATGCTGAAATTGGGACTGGCAAGGAGGATAGAGACAAAGGTAAAGATTACTTTCAAAAAACTTGTTCAGTAGATTTTCCAAGTTAAAGTACATATACCAAATGCTATAATAGTATTTAATGCAGTCACCACTTTTGCCTATTTCATAAGAATCATTTCCATTTTGAAATGAAGTTCAAAAGTCAAGGTCAAAACAAATCTCTGGTTCCTTTCAATATCACTGATAGGAAGGGGAAATAAAGGTTTAGGCTATTCCAGTAACCTAAAAAAGTTCCAGCTCAGTGTGGAGGCTTATGCCTATCATCCCAGCACTTTGGGCGGCTGAGGCAGAACTGCTTGAGTCCAGGAATTTGAGACCAGCATGGGCAACATAGGGAAACACCATCTCTACAAAAACTTTAAAAAAAATTATCCAGGTGTGGTGATGTACACCTGTAGTCTCAGCAATTCTGGAGGCTGAGATGGAAGGATCACTTGAGCTCAGGAGACTGAGGCTGCAATGAGCCATGATCACACCACTGTGCTTCAGCCCAGCCAATAGAGTGAGACCTTGTCTCAAAAAAATAAAGAATAATGAAAATAATAAAAATAATTCTGCTAATTTTAAGAATTAAAAATATTATTTAACATTTATTTTTAACAGCTAAAGTACTATATAGGCACATTTATGACAAAGCTATTATTTTTTGACAACCCATGTGATTGAAAAAAAAGAAAGCTATTCTAAAATTAATATGCTTAAGTATACATTTTATAAAGTTGCAAAAGTTGAACTAATTTAACTGTTATTCAGGGCATAAAACCTGACCATCACGAAGGCAAGTTGCAAAGAATCAGTCTGAACATCTTTAATGCCAGGTACTGTGGCAAGCAATTTACATGCACTTTCATTTATTCCCCACAATAGCCTGAGTAGCCTCATTTTTACAGGTGATAAAATTAAGTCTTACAGAGGTTAAGCAGTTTGTCCAAGAGGAAGCCTAGTAAGTGGAGAAGCTGAGATTAAAAACGCAGGTCTGATTTCAAACCCCATCACTGCAGGTCACTGGTATTCCCACACATTCAATGTGGCAGATACAGTAAAGCTCATTCAATAAAAGCCTGATTTTAACTTTTTTTTCTTTTCTTTTCTTTTCTTTTTTTTTTTTTTGAGACAGAGTTTCGCTCTGTTGCTAGGCTGGAATGCAGTGGCTCAATCTCGGCTCACTGCAACCTCCGCCTCCCAGGTTCAAGTAATTCTCCTGCCTCAGCCTCCCCAGTAGCTGGGATTACAGGCACCTGCCACCACACCCAGTTAATTTCTGTATTTTCAGTGGAGACAGGGTTTTACCATGTTGGCCAGGCTGGTCTCGAACTTCTGACCTCAAGTGATCCACCCAACTTGGCCTCCCCAAGTGCTAGGATTACAGGCATGAGCCACCGCGCCGGTCCTTGATTTTAACGTTAAAATGAGTATAGAGGTGTCTAATCCTTTGTAAGAACAGCAAACTCCAGCTAAAACACTGTCTAAATGAGACACAAGAACCGCTTTATGAAGTCTGCTTTACAACGTAATTTCTAACATTAAAGTGTCAGGACACTGGCTCCAAACTAAAAACTCTAACATCCATCTACCACCCCACATAGGGCCTTTACATTTAAAACTGCTTGGCAAGAATAGGGCATGGTGGACTTCTAAACTCCTGGTTTATGTAGCCCTATGACAATGCCAGATTTTCTACATGATCAACCAATTCAACCATCAACCACCCAAGTCTACACTTAGACACTTAGTGCAGGTAAATGACTATATCCTGGATTACCAAACATTAAGAATGGCATTTTAAAAGACATTACCTGTGATGAAAATTTAATTTAATGGAACATTCTTGGCATAACCCTAAAAAGAAAAGACACCAATGAATGGTTGATTTTGAATAACCACACTGCTAATCTAGTTTTAATATCATAAATTTGCACTTTCTTTATATTCCATCACTATAAGAGGGGAAACAATCTGAAGAAAACAATCCGCCCTTCATCACCTCAAAAATGCAAATACATACACACATACATATAACAAAAATACTAGATTGCTTGAGGAATTGAAAACATTCTAACACTATTTTAGAAAAATGTGTTGTCAATTTGTTCTAAAAACAAACTGTGTTCCACAGGCACGTTAACATGTGTCTCACATCAAAGATACCTAATAATAATGTGGATATAGTCATTTCCTCTGAAGTATTCTAAGAACTTTCAAACGCAAAGGAACTTTTCAAATAGTTCCATTTTTTTTTTTTTTTTTTTTGCCTTAATCTCAGTTCACACTGGCTGACTTTTCCTCTTGAGCACTTCCAGAAGGAACTCAGAAACCAGCCTGTATTGACGTGCATAAGTAGCATGTGGGGACGTTCTTGACTTTTATTAGGTATGAGCAGGAAACTCTGAAGGCACATTTACTTAGAACCCAGAGAAGGCTAAAGGCAATAATATGATGAGGGAGAGAAACAGCTGACACATGAAGACTAGCTTAAAAAATAAATAAAAGAATGACAGACTCTAAAACATGCATCCTAAGGGAAACTGCTATATTCTGGAGTATTTATTCCCTATGGTTTTAAGACTGAGGTCAAGAACAATTACACTTTCCTAAAGTTTTTCTTTATTAATACTGTCAAACAGAGTGAATTTATTCATTATCTGTGCTACAACAATATCACTGAGTAATCAGCTAATGTGAGATTTTACACTGCCTTTTCTGATATTGTGCCTCTTAGCTATGTAATGTGGTGGCATTCTCACGTGAATGGGGACAGAGCCCCACTCTACAAATTACCAGTTTACATTTGACATTAGAATTCTTTTTACTGAAACACCATTGTAATGCTAAAAATGTAAAAATTTGAGGCTCAAAAGTTGAGACTTTGGGAAGCTCCAAGAAAAAAGAGCACTTCCAGAAAGATATGTTAAAAATTGCATTCGAATTTTAAAGTCTATATATTTTTAATTTTAAATTAAAGACAAACTTGGAAGAATCAATCGTATCCCCCCTAAAATCAACTTACTTAATTTAACAAGTGCATTTCTCTTTTCACCATGCTCAACATAACCAAAATTAACTTCCCAACTCTTTAAGCCTTCTTTTTTATCACAATATTTATTTCCACAGAAAAACTGACCTGCAGAAAGGAAAGGAATATTAGCTATGGTAGTTGGCGACAATATTTATCTATATGATCTAGTATTATCCCTAAAATGCACTTCTAAAATATGTAACTTAGCCATAGTCAGCCTTTAAAAACTGACCAGAGTAATATGTTCAACCAACTTGTAAACAAGTATCGAATCAAAGTACTGTTACCAAAAAAATCAGTCACAGAATTCTTGCTTGATAGACTGTATTTAGATAGACATTTTAGGGACTCCCTATTAGGGAATCTTACACTTTGGAAAGACAGTATTAAAGAACGGACATATTTCTCAGAAAGTTGGTTTAAGGAAACAAACAAACAAAAAATGTACTCACAAATACCCCAAAAGAAAAAAACACACTTTCCAAAGTACATGCACTTATAGCTGGGTGAAACCTTTCAATATTTAATGGTCATAATAAAGTTAATATTTTTAAGTATTAGCATAATGACATTTAAATACGAGCACAGATGGCCTTGAAAACACAATTAAAAATTCTAGCACTTTGAGGCAAAGTACAATATGTAGTCAAACCAGATACTCTAAATTTTAGTATAACTTGACACTATTATTAACATCACCCACATCACCACGTCCACAATATATTAAAACCTCCAAAAAAAGACTAACTGATAACCTGAGAGAAAAAAAGAGAAACGACTCAACAGTAATTTACTTTGGCAAAAAGACAAGACAAACTTTTATTAATTTATATCACAATAATTTGCACCAACAGGAGCAAATCTGTAACCAGCAAATCTTCTTTCATAAAAATTAAGAAATTATCAAAATGAATTTAGAAAACTACACCCTAAAAAGACTGATTTCTAAATCAGCCTTTTAAACTCATTCCAAATGAGTATTTTATTAAATCTATATTTTTAGTAGGTAAGGCTTTGTTAAAATAGTAACAAAATTATAACTTTATAAAAGAAATCACAACAGTAGCTTTCTTTTCCTTCCCTAACTAGTCCTTTATTCAGTTATATGAATGTAGAGACTACCCATCAATTTTTTTTTAAAAGGTAACATTATAAACTCACCTGAAAATCTCATTCAATAAAAGTACAACATCTTAAAACTGTGATAGACATTTCAGGATTTCTCATTATTTTAGATAAAAACATACACTAAAGTATAACCTTAGGAAAAGTTAAAATAGCTTTAAATTTATTCTTTTTCCTTAATGTTGTTTCATGGCATATCCAATTTCACACCTAACATATCGAATTTATGGAAGATATATATGAGCTACAATGATAGCATAAATATTTAATCATTTAAAAATGTAATCTTTCCATTTAAAATATTTTTTAAAGTAAGTTTAAAATTATTTCCTTAGTGCTACTACATAGTTTTCAGTACTTTAACACTTAAAATGCAATTACTCAGTAAGGAGCTAATTTTATAGCAAGAGACAGTATGGAGATACACAATTTCCAGGAAAAATATTATGAATAGATTTACAATAATGCATAGAAAAAGCATTTACTGATTGCCTACCAAATGTCTGGTCTTTTGCTATTAGAGTAAGTATTTGGGCTCAATCTCAGGGACTTCCAAAAATGAGTACTAGCCTGACCCAAAATTCTATTGGGTTTAAAATGATACTTCTACTTTCAAAATGTGGATTTGGCTGAAAACAGTAATACCAATTCATTATTCCAAAAATTAACAAAGAACGGAAAAGAATAATGCTTTCTTTTTGTTGAAAGTTGTCTTGCTATGAAATCTTTAATTTGTTAAATATTTTCTACATATTTAGAAATTCGTAGAACATTCAACTGAATGTTCTAAAGGCAAAATTATAAAGGTAATAATTATTAAAGCATTATATTCTGTCCTTTGCTAATAATGTACCATGAATACACCTTCTCTAATTTTACTTTTGTAGATAAGAATTTCTTGTTCCAATTCAGAAGCTTAACGAAATAAGTTTATCCTATTTAAAAGTAAAAATTTTAAAGAATTACCTTTTCCTGAAATTACTTCTTTTTCTACTCGCCACCTAAATCCAAACTGACAATTAAAAAATTACATTTATGTCAATGTAAATTTAAATTAAATTTAAATTATACAGAAATCTAAACATGGAACCAACAATGACATTCACCAACCTAAAAAATAAATGTAATTCCCATGACAGATTGTTCTCTTCTTATAGGATTTGAAGAAAATACACTGAACAATTAGCAATTTATCTGTTAAGAACAACCGACTTTAAGATAGCTAAAAAGTTATAGGTGCCAGACCACAAGATACCTAAGTTAACAAATAAGATGTCCTGTTCTGTAAGACTGACATGAAAAAAAGAGGTTATGGTATAGTAAAGAGGTAGTATATTCTAGTACAAAAAGTAAAGCCTTTGGAGTCAGATTATTTATGTTTGCATTTTAGCTCTACCACTTAACAGCTGTACAGTACAGGGCAAATTATTTAATCTCTTTTTGCCTCGGCTTCCTCATATATGTAAAGTAGAAATATGAGTACCTACTTCCTTGGTACTCAGAGGTTTAAAGAAGTTTAAATGAGATAATACATAAGAAGCACTTAGAATAGTAACTAGTAGACTCCAACAATCATGCTTCTTGGTATTTACCCAAATGAGCTGAAAACTAATGTCCACACAAAAGCCTAAATATAGATGTTTACAGCAACTTTATTTCTAATTGCCAAAACTTGGAAGCAACCAAGATGTTCCTCATTAAGTGAATGGATAAACAACTGTGGTACATCCAGACAATTAATATTATTCAGTGGTAAGAAGAAATATCAAACCATGAAGACATGGAGAAACTTAAGTGCATATTACAAAGTGAAAGAACCCAATCTGAAAAGACTACATATATATGATTTCAACTATATGATATTCCGGAAAAGGCAAAACTATGAATGAAGTAGAAAGATCAGTAGTTGCCAGGGATTAGGAAGGTGGGATGAACAGGTGGAGCACAGAGGATTTTTAGGGCAGTGCAAGTATTCTCTACGATACTGTAATGGTAGACATACATCATCACACATTCGTCAAAGCAGTAGAATGTACAATATCAAGAGTGAACCCTAATGTAAGCTATGGACTTCAAATGATAATGATGTATCAATGTAGGTTCACTGATTGTAACAAATGTACCACTCTGGTGTGGGATGCTGACAGTAGGAGATGCTATGCATACATGAGGGCAGGGGGTATATGGGAACTCTGTACTTTCTGCTCAATTTTGTTGTAAACCTAAAAATGCTCTAAAAATTAAAAACAAACAAAAAATACACTTAAGAAAATTACTTGAACCCGGGAGGTGGAGGCTGCAGTGAGCCATGATCATGCCACTGCATTCCATCCACCCTGGGCAATTGAGCAAGATCCTGTCTCAAAACAAACAAAAACTACAACAACAACAAACAACAGAAACAAACAAACAAAAAACCACTCAAGTCCAGAAACATGCATACCTGTACCCAACTCAAGAAGCTCTTGTCACTCATTAGGTCTTAACCCTGGAAAAGTTACTTAACTTCTGTACTTCCTCTTCATGTATAAAAATGGAAATAGTAACAACCTTAAGTTCACAGGGTTGCTATAGTAAGACAGAGGATTCAGATAAAGTGTTCAATGCCTTGCTAACTTCAGTTTGTTGTGGGTTGTTTGTTTTGTTTGTTTGTTTTCAGCCTTCCAAATAGCTAGGACTACAGGCATGTGTACCCTGCCTGGCTAATTTTATTTTTTATAGAGATAAGGTCTCACTATATTGCCTAGGCTGGTTTTGAACTCCTGGCCTCAAGTTATCCTCCCACCGCAGTCTCCCAAAGTACTGGGATTACAGGCAACAGCCACTGTGCCTGGCAATTTCAATTATTTTTTTTAAAAAATCATCAATCTATTACTTGAATTTGGCAATTTTGTATTTTAAATGCAAATAAAGGCTCAAAACATTTCAAAATATTCTGATTAAAACCCAACAAAAATAAAATCCTCCAAATCTAGGGGAAAAAATAAAATTTCAGGATAACTCTGTTTAATTCTATTTTTTAGCCTATATATGTATGTGGAGATTGCTTGCATCCAACATATGTGAGGATGTCTACTGAAGCACAGCCAAGTGTAATAGTAATAGTTTCCAAACTTCTTCATTCATTAATCTATTCACCAGATAACTTACGAAGCAACTACCTAATGGGCTTGGCATTCCACTGAGGATAAAAAGTGATTATTAAAATAGTGTGTCACCAAGAAGGTTATAATCTTATGAGGAAATAATAAATGTAACAAAACAAATTACATTATATCCTACTAGTTAAAGACTGTATATTCTTTCCTGACATAAATGTCCTAGTTTGGATTAAAGTTGAAGTTATTCAGGATTTGGTGCTGAGCCTCCTTTTCTTCTCACTCTGCACTCATCACAATGAGGTCACGTACGCAAGCAGTAAACAAGGATTCTGACTTTATGACCATCGACTTGAACTTTTATGTATACGAAAAATAAACTTTCCAGCTCATTCAAGCCAGTGGTTTTTTTGGGGGGAGTGTTCTCTGTCCCTGCAGCTGGACCTAATCCTAACTGATACATTGATCCAACTAAAAAGGGGAAATGCAATAAAGAAAGGAATAGGAGTAAGAGGCAAAGATGGAAATTCACTAAAAATGCTCTAAAAGAATCTACTGTATATATTAGGAGCTGTTTTTAATTAAGTGAATAATACACTGTCTTTGTATAAATAAAGGGAAGAGAAAATGCATCCTAGTGAGGGAACCAAAGGCATTACTCTTTCTCCAACACCTCGAACATGGTATACCAAAACCAAACTCATTATCTTCCCCCCCAGCAAAAAAAATCACCCTTCAAATTCTGTATTTTTCTCAGCATCCGTGCTCAGAATCTGTGAGTCATATCTGATTTCTTGCTGCATTTACCCTCAAATACAATCACTCATCATGTTCTAGCAGGAAAATACATTTTTTTTCAAGCTTATTCTCTTTAAAGTACAATTTTTAGTGGTATTCTTTTTTAAAAAACTGAGTATTCAATTATTTAATTTTTATTTATGTATATTTTCTCCCCTCAACTAGACTAGTTTTTTCTTAAGAGTACTATTAATCCACAGTACCTAGTCCAGTTTCAATAGATACTGAACAACAACAACAAAATACTGAAGAATTATGATGGTATGAGGAGGTGGGGAAAAATAAAAGAAAAAAAGAAAAAAACCCCAACAACTTAAGAACAATCCATGAATAAGCCAGGGCTGAAAAAGCTCCTTTGTTACATGCTCCTAGAAAGAGATAATTTTCACACTTGATTTACAATATAGTAACTTTAGGTAACTCCAATTACTGTGGTGCTTTTTGAATCAGATGTGGTACAGAGAAGACAGCTGTGAACTAGAGTCCACAACTAGTTTACAAGAAACAGAAGTTTTGGGGATATATTAAGTGCATGGGTTTATAAATAGGGTATACAAAATGAACATTATTACTACTTTCTATAAGAAACTGTGAAGCAACACACTTATTAAAGGCACTACTGAAAAAATTATTAAATCAACCTGGTTCTAATGAGATCAAACGATTTAAATGACAAAGAAATCTTCATGATACATAAATATAAGATAGCTTTTTAAACAGGTTTTTGTCTTAATACAAATATACAGTATCTACAACACATATTTATGCAACCTTCCCTCCTCTCACATTTCTAACTGAGATCTGCTCCTGGGTCACCTTTTCCAGCCACAATTTGACGTTTGAGATAGAAATAAAAATAACTTTTTATTTTTTAGAGTCTCACTGTCACCCACACTGAAATGCAGTGGCACTATCATAGCTCACTGCAGCCTCAAACTCCCGGACTCAAGCAACCCTCTAACCTCAGCCTCCCAAGTAGCGAGAACTATAGGCATGAACCACTGTACCCCACTAATTTTTTCCAGTTTTTGTGGAGACAAGGTCTCACTATATTGCCCAGGCTGGTCTTGAACTCCTGGCCTCAAGCAATCTTCCTGCCTCAGCCTCCCAAAGTGCTGAGATTACAGGCATGAGCCATCACACCCAACCAAAAATAAAAATATTAACTAAAGTAAGATGTAAAGTGGGAAAGGAAATCTGACATTACTAATTAGCACTGATTGAAATGTTAATTTTACTAGAATAGACATTTACGTAATAGAAGATGTACATCTGGATCTCTATAAATGGTAATCAATTTTTAAAATCTATCAATTTCAAACATCATCTGTGAAATAAGACATTATTCTGTAGAGTTAAATCATTCATCACAATCACTAGAGGCTCTAGACTAGAGTCAGGATGAAACAGGATCCAATACCCACTTGTGTTTAATTTTAGACTTTTCATGCCTCAGCTCACAAAAGAAAAAAAGCATAAATTTCCTTCTAAATTTCCATAGGCCTTTCGTAAAATCCACAGCTGCAGAGGTTAAATGGTCCAAATGACACATCATAAATGCAGGACAACTGAGTCTAGAATTAGCATCTTTAAAAGAATAATGTGGGGGGGGGGGGCATGACAGTATAATAAAAGTTAATATTTTACTTGAATAAGAACCTCTTTCTATAAATATATGGAAAGCATACCTTATTTTCTTTGTATTTACTGAGATCTGCTATGCAGTATTCCTTAAATAATTTATCATAGTATTTCTTAGCAAGTCTCTTCTCCCTAGATCCATAAAAATATAAATATACATTTAGAAACTCAACCACGGTTTGCTACTTTCAAGTGATGTCAAAGAATACATATGACATAAATATTAAAGTTTTAAGAGAACTATTACTTACATGTGCATGGAATATCTGGATACTAACTATTAAAAGTGGTTCACTCAGGGAGGGAAATTGGAGAATGACAGTCACAAATGAGGAGAATCACTCTTCACTGTTTACCCTTTGTAATGTTTGGATTTAAAAAAACATTTTCAGGTATGACTTTTCTCTAAAACTTTAAAAATTAAAGCAGCAGCATATAATAGCATATTACAAGATAACACACAATACTGTAAAAAATAATGTTTTTGAAGACTAAGTCAAACACTGAGAAGTCAGTTAAAACTGCCAAAAATTACCAAAAGAACCAAATAATCCTAGGTATGATTTTATGTCCTTGATTCTGAACTGTTCTATGAAGGGGCTGAACACCTTGACTAAGTGACAAAAAACCACTCAGAAAACAGGAGAAACAGGACTAAAGCATTTGATGCATTATGCCTCTGATGGCTAATTACCAAGTCATGTCCATTTCGTCCTCCTCATTCCATAGGAATCTATGATTTTCTCGTATAACATCCAAATCTGTCTTGTCATTTTCCCTGGAAAACAGAACTTTTTCAATTTAATACAAAAACAAAAGTAGTCAAATTTAGGTTAAATAGCTCTGTGAGTTTTGGAAAATTTTATTAAAAATATAATACATGAATATAGTTCTTTTGTGAGTATATATATTTGTTCATATATTTATTAAAATACTTCAGTATTTTCAAAAGGTACTTATAAAAAACAGTACTATAGAAGCAAGTTAAATGGATAAGGAATCTGTCTGTAGCATTGGTTTCAATTATACAAATGGTGCTAAGTTACCAAAGCTAGAATGAGAAACCTGACTAAACACTAAATGAATAAAGAAAAGTGAATGAAAATAAGTTTCAGAATCTAACCAAAAGTCTATAAAACACCACTCTGCTGAGATTTAATTTTAAAAAATATGAAAAGTTTTCCATATCTCATTTTACTACAGTTTCCTAGGTAGAAGACTGAGTAAAGGAGGAAGAGAGCCAAAGGGATTGATCTTTCAAAATAAAATGCTAACAGTCTGGGGGTTAAAAAAAAAAAAAAAAGTGATTATTGGGAGATACAGGGGAGATAAATTGCGGGTAAATGAGATGGTACTAAAGTTTCTCAGAGCGCTACCAACTCAGAAAATTGTTAGAGGGAAAAAAAAAAAAACTCACATAAAACCAAGAAGTTCTAAGACCTGTGCACACTATTGCAGTACAATTCGCAATTGCAAAGCTATGGAACCGACCAAAGGGCCCATTAACCAATGAGTAGATAAAGAAAATGTGGTGTGTGTGTATATATATATATATACCATGGAATATTACTCAGCCACAGAAAGGAATGAAACGGTGTCTTTTGCAGTAACTTGGATGGAGGAGGCCATTATTCTAAGTGAAGTAACTCAGGAATGGAAAACCAAATGTCCTATGTTCTCATTGACGTGTAGGAGCTAAGCTATGAGGATGCAAAGGCAAAAGAGTCATATAATGGACTCTAGGGACTTAAGGCGGGGGAAGGCCAGGAGGGAGGTGAGGGATAAAAGACTACATTTTAGGAATAGCATACAGTGCTCGGGTGATGGGTGCACTAAAATCTCAGAAATCACCACTAAAGAAGTTATCCAGGCAACCAAAAACCACCTGTACCCCAAAAACTATTGAAATAAAAATAAAAATTAAAAAACCAAAAACAAGGCCAGGGGCGGTGGCTCACGCCTGTAATCCCAACACTTTGGGAGGCCGAGGTGGGCAGATCACCAGGTCAGGAGATCGATACCATCCTGCCTAACATGGTGAAGCCCCGTCTCTACTAAACATACAAAAAAATTAGCCGGGCGTGGTGGCAGGCGCCTATAGTCCCAGCTACTCGGGAGGCTGAGGCAGGAGAATGGCGTGAACCAGGGAGGCGGAGCTTGCAGTGAGCCGAGATCGCGCCACTGCACTCCAGCCTGGGCGACAGAGCGAGACTCCTTCTCAAAAACAAACAAACAAAAACACAAAAACAATAACAAACAAAACAAAACAAGAAGTTCTGACAGAAGAGTCAAACATGGGAAGGGCTTTGATGTGCAAGAAATGCTAGAGTGAGATTTCTTGTTTACCTTTTTTAAAAAGCAATCCCAAACATTAAGGTCTAAAAATTTCCTTATTTCAAAGATCCTTGCCAAGAAGACACATGGTATACCTCACATATCCTTTTATCACCAGGGTTGTGCCCGGCTCAGCATGTATAGAGTCTACCTGAGGCCTGTTCAAAGATATTGGATTCATGAAGAGCTACTCAGTTAGGACCTGTGGATGGTATCTCTACCTTATAATATAAAAAAGAAACTGGGGCCAGGAGCGGTGGCTCATGCCTGTAATCCCAGCACTTTGGGAGGCCAAGGCGGGTGGATCACGAGGTCAGGAGTTCAAGACCAGCCTGACCAAGATGGTGAAATCCCGTCTCTACTAAAAATACAAAAATTAGCCAGGCACGGTGGCAGGAGCTTGTAATCCCTACTCGGGAGACTGAGGTAGGAGAATTGCTTGAACCACGGCAGCAGAGGTTGCAGTGAGCTGAGATCAAGCCACTGCTCTCTAGCCTGAGCAACAGAGTGAGACTCCATCTTAAAAAAAAAAAAGGCAAACTGGAATAGAAAGCAGGGAAGAATGACAGAATCAGAAGGCACAGTAGCTGTGGGTCTTTGAAGTTCTCCATAACCCACATTCCCTTCTATGTAAACTTCCTGATACTTACCCCAAACGCTTGAAATCTTCTTTTTTGCCACCATAATATAAAATGTAGTCATTTACAAACTTTGTATGTCTTTGATACTGAAATGCAAAAAATTAAGGATTTTATTCTCTCAGGAGTTGTTTGGTGTCATAATATATTGCCGATTGGGGGTAAAAAAAGCATAGTATGAGTCTATTTAGTTTCTTTAAAAATATTCACCGCTGGGCGCGGTGGCTCATGCCTGTAATCCCAGCACTTTGGGAGGCCGAGGTGGGCGGATCACGAGGTCAGGAGATCGAGACCATCCTGGCTAACACGGTGAAACCCCATTTCTACTAAAAATATAAAAAATTAGCTGGGCATGGTGGCGGGTGCCTGTGGTCCCAGCTATTCAGGAGGCTGAGGCAGGAGAATGGTATGAAAACAGGAGGCAAAGCTTGCAGTGAGCCGAGATGAGGCCACTGCACTCCAGCCTGGGCAACACAGCGAGACTCTGTCTCAAAAAAGTAAACAAATAAATAAAAATAAAATATAAAAGTATTCACATAGTATACATGCTTATACATTCAGAAAATCTAGAAGGGTATATATTAAATTGTTGAAAGTGAAGATTGTAAAGTAGAGGCTTTCTTTTGAATATTTTTCAAGCATACACTACTCTTGTGATAAAAATATATCTCCATCTGGGGAGAAAGACAGCTTCTTATTCTATTGCTGAACTGCATATAGTCTCCTACCACCACTCATTCTAATAATCACAATATGAAAAATTTAAAAATTATAGTTTCTAAAAGTAAAGTAGAATTTATCTTTCATTATCATAAAATATAATTTATCTATTTTAGCAATGATAAAGCCTCTAAGTAGAAGATGCAACTTTTATAATATGAAATCCTAACATTAAACTTTCAAAAAAAGCAAATATAAAAAATCAGTTTTTATATTGTCTTTTCAATTCAAAGAATAAAATGCCATGTTTACTTTCAAAGCAGTGTAACAAAATATATGAGCATTTTACTGTTTTAAAAAGCTCAACAGCTCTCTCTCTAGAGCCAAACATGCATATAATAGCTAACCTCGCCTTCTACAATACTCTGTGACTATTACATTAAAGATATACAGTGATTTAATTGATCATAATGCATACTAATAGACAATTTAATCAGACAATGATATTTTCATATTGTAACAAACCAGTTACTATTTCAGGGGGAAAAAAAAAAGAAAGCGAGAGAGAGACAGAAAGAAAAGCCAAATATCTGGAGATCTGGATTCTAGCTCTCGATCTACCACTAACTGGTCACGTGACCATGGCAAGTCATGTAACCTATTAGAGCTGGGGTCAGCAAACATTTTCTGCAAAGGGCCAGATGGTAAATATTTCAGGCTTTGCAAGCCATATGGTCTCTGTTGCAAATGCTCAGTTCTGCCATTTTAGCATGAAAGCAGCCAAAGACAACATATAAATGAAGCATGGGTGTATTCCAATATAATTTTATGTACAAGAACAGGTGGCGGGTGGAACTTTTGCTTCCGGGAAGATGGAGTAGGCAAAGATGTACTACTCCCTATTCCTCATACTAACAACAACTAAAATCCTTGTACATTATATATCAAATATAAAAAGACTCTAAAAGGTAGAGGGAAGAAGGCATACCACTAGGGACCTCCTGAAGACCTATGGTATGACATGATAGCGAGTTCCCTAGGTTTTCTTTTTGTCTCATATATCCTAGATTTGGAGGTAAAGAAGCTGACAACCTGGAAACACCAACAGGCACGGACTAAAAAAGCCTCAACGAAAGCCTGTTCTCTCTAACCAAATGTCCAAGAGTCAGTTTAGCAAGACAACTTTTAGACAATAACTACTTTACTCTTGTCAAACAACCCAAAGAAAACTGTGGCTCCCAGTCAGAATCGCAATTATTAAAAAGTCAGGAAAAAACAGATGCTAGCAAGGTTGTGGAGAAACAGGAACGCTTTTACACTGTTGATGGGAATGTAAAACGGTTCAACCATTATGGAAGACGATGTGGCAATTCCTCAAGGATCTAGAACCAGAAATATCATTTGATCCAGCAATCCCATTACTGGGTATATACCAAAAGGAATATAAATCATTCTATTATAAAGATACATGCACATGTGTGTTTATTGCAGCACTATTCACAATAGCAAACACATGGAACCAATTCAAATGTCCATCAATGATAGACTAGATAAAGAAAATGTGGTACATATACACCATGGAATACTATGCAACCACAAAAAGGAACGAGATCATGTCCTTTGCAGGGACATGGATGAAGCTGGAAGCCACCATCCTCAGCAAACCAACACAGGAACAGAAAACCAAACACCACATGTTCTCACCCATAAATGGGAGCTGAACAATGAGAACACATGGACACAGGGAGGGGAACAAAACACACTGGAGCCTGTGGGCAGGGAAGGGCGAGGGTGACGGGTTGACAGGTACAGTAAACCACCATGGCACATGTATACCCTATGTAACAAATCTGCATGTTCTGCACATGTATACCAGAATTTAAAGTAATAAAATAAAATAAAGAAAAAAATAAAATAAAATAAATCCTCAAACACAAAACAAAAAACAAACAAAAAAACTGTGGCTCCATCTCCACCTATGCCAGAAAAGGAGTGTCTATACTTTCACTCTCACCAGGCTCTAACTAGGTGCCCCCAATGCAGTGGGTGTCAGAGAAGGCAGAGCAAATGTTTAAATGCTAAAGGAACAAACGGCAGATGAGATCCATGGAAAAGCTAAGCTACTAGGTTAGGAGATAAGAGGAATAAATCAATTAGTGACACAATGGTACTTCTATAACTTAAAGAAAAATATTGGAATAACACAGTGAAACAGATGATTACAGGTACGGGGCGTATCAAATTGACACTGTCTCCTTCTCCCAATTCTGATCACAGCAATAAATACCCAAAGATACTTCAGTTCTTGCTTGGTCTCTCTTTAATTCTCCAATATTCTCAACAGCAGTATGGATGGCCAGTGTAGCAGTTAAGCATCATTAGCCAGTCTTATTAAAAAACTGAGTTGAGAAATGGCTATAACCAGAAGGCAGGGTTTATCTTAAAGATAGCTTTAAGTCATACCTAAAAATTAAAGCCATGGCAGGCCTGAGGACAGTCCACAGGCAGGCCTCATTTTATTTCTACTTTTTCCTTAGATCCAGGGACAGGCTGGATAGACCTAATTTTAAATACAAGTTTTGTAGAGACCTTAAATAGCAAAGAACTAGGTAGGAAAAGCATAAATTAAAATGAGACTAAAGATAAGTATAGGAAAAGGAAATGTTGAAAGCTTGAAAAAACAATTAGGAAAATATATTTGCAGATTCATGTACTTTATAAACCTATTTATAGAGTACTAGTAATATGTTTCATTATTTTTGTCTCTAAATCTTTCCTATATATTAGTAAAAGAGAATTGTACCCAAAAGTATAAATGGCAAAATCCTACATCACTAAATACTTATCTTTAAAAATAAAAAGGCCTATTTGACTTCACAAAATTTTATAAAACAAAAAAGCAGATTTTAAAATATTCTACTAGTTATAAAAATCTGGAAATACAAAAAGGATACAGCATCCATAGCTATGAGATGAAACCTTCTATTTCTTGCTTCTTCCCTGTTAAAACAAATTTTTTAAAGAAAATTCAAAATGTCTATATTCAAATGAACATAATCAAATCTTTTAGTCCATAGTTGATGAAGCAACTTAAACCAAGAAATAGAATTGACATTGAAATACCATACCTATCCAGCAATTCCGCTGCAACTTGTTTATGGGCCACCTTTCCATGCTTTTCTTTCTGAAATGGTTTTTGGAGCAGTAAGTCATCTTCAACTGTCCTGGTATATAAGAAGAAAATAAGAGTTCATTTTTTCCAAAGGTTATTTTCTAATTCTTTGTATTTTCATAATTGGAATATACTTTAAAGAATGTAAGTCTTAGCTTTAAGGAGACTCACTGATCTTTAACAAGATACTTTACATTTCCTTAAATAGCTTAATTAATACCTTAACGTTAACACCCATAACATGGGGAAGATGAAACTAACAAAAGCATGGACTCTAGTGTCATATCACCTAGGTTCCTGATTCAAATCCTAATTCTGTCAATTACTACTTTAATCTTAGTAAGACTCGATTATATATCTCTTTGTTTCTTAATTTCTCTATCTGTAACATAGTGATAAGGAAGTTTCTGGTAATTAATAATAAGCAAAAAGCAAGGCTGATTATAGAGAAAACAAACCATAGATCAAGCTCATCCAACCTGTGGGCCTCATGTGGCCCAGGATAGTTTTGAATGTGGCCCAACACAAATTTGTAAACATTAACACATTTGTTCACAATTTTTTTTAACCTCATTGGGTATCATTAGTGTATTTTATGCAGGCCCAGCACTGCTCCAGGCCAACAGTGTGAGCCAACAGACTCACAATTGTGTGTGCTCCACTGTAGTGTGTGGCCTAAGACAATTCTTCTTCTTCCAATGTGGCTCAGGGAAGCCAAAAGATTGGACACCCTGCCATAGACGATCAGCCCTAGTTACAGTGATGAATATAATCCTGGAGCAGAGTATCCAACTAGATTTGCTCAAATTCTGTTCTTACAAAGTAATATTTTTGAATGAAAAATCTAGAAAATGTAAAACATCAAAAATGTAATTTATTATAATTAGTACTATCCTTTGAGTTATCACAAAGACTGAGTATCCTACAAAAATGTTCAGACACTGTGAGTATGCCTAATATATTGCTCTCAGTGTGAAATGATAAGCCAATTTCTGTAAGTTTGCTTAGCAAAAATTAGTCAACAGCCTGGTATGTAAGTCTGGTTAGTATACATCAGTCAACCACTCCTGAGTCAAAGTATAAAACTGAGTTTCTATGCACTGAAAGCTAAGAACAATGCTCCTATGCACAGCAGCTCCACCAAGACATATCCTGCTTATAATGCACAGGCTTTATGTGCTAAGAGTTCTTGTTTCTTGCAGTTCAATAAAACCTTCCTTGAGTTTCTTCCCATGACCTCTTAGTCTGCTCATTCATGTATCCATAAGAACTGTGCTGCATTATACTTTCATCCTCCATATTAACTTCACTTTGAAGGCAAGTACTGGCAAGGGACCACCATTCAAGCCCCTTCTGAGCTACATTTGCAAATAAACAGTTCTTGACAGTTGAATGAAAAATATATGCAATGAAAAGGTTTCACTGATTTCTGAAAAGATTCCAGAAATCTGAAACTCTTCTTTCCCTTTCAATAAACCCCTTCGCAGAATTATTATTTTTCCCACAATTGTTCTCCAATTTTTAATCAACGTATTAATTTAATGAAAACTTCACTAGAGCAATTGTCTTCACATGTAAACACAATTCAAAAATTTCACTCTTAGTTATTTATGCTTCATATTAATCTAGAAAGGATGTGAAAAACAGATCAATTAAAAAAAGTACTTACCTTGTTTTCCTTTTGCTGGATTCTCCACAGTGTTCATCATCACTAAAATCAGAATCGTAGCCTCCATGACCATGCATCTGTAAAGGAGTACAAAGCTATTTAGAATCTAGGTTGCCAATTGTCCAGGAAACAGAATAATTAAAAAATAAGTTACAGTTTTCAAGGATCATTGTGGGCAGATTCCTGTTCACAGGCCATCTAGCCATCTAAAACTTTCATTCACTTTTAAATAAGAGACACACCTTTCAGAAAATGCATCAACATTTTTCACCCTTAATTGTCATTAGGTGAACAAAGAAGGCTACTCTTTGATCTTTTCACTGAAAACCAGGCCTAGAAGCTGCAGTGACTGCTTACAAGGTTTAGCAATGCTTCACTTTTGATTCAGAGTAGTAGTAATCACTGTGTGTTTATCACCAACTTTGTTCCAGACATTTGTGTTAAGTACTTTACAAACGATGCTTCTAATTCTGCAAGTTAGAAAGTTATCTTCATTTAGGAAAGAAGTAATCAAAATAAAGTAAATCTATTTTACAAATCCAGTAAGTGGCTAATCTGCTCTACTTGATTCTTGTGCCCACAATTTCAACTACTCCAGATTTCCTCTCTGGAATATGATTTACTACATTCCAGGAGAATTACAGTACTTATGAACAGTACATCATCAATTGATGAAAATTTTCCTGTAATCTTTTTCAACATATGTAGAGATTTCCATTTTCTTTTGAGTTTCTTTAAGGTAAACCACCTTTCCCTTTGGACTAGTCAGCTTTCTCTTGTTTCATTTTATTTATCTAGTTATTTTTTGAGAGTCTTGCTCTGTTGCCCTGGCTGGAGTGCTGTGGCACCATGATGGCTCACAACATCCTCAACCTCCTGGGCTCAATTGATCCTCCCACCTCAGTCTCTCCAGGCTGAGACTATAGGAATGCACCACCACACCTGTCAAACTTAAAAAAAATTTTTTTTTTGTAGATAAGGGGTTTCGTCATGTTGCCCAAGCTGGTCTTGAACTCCTGGGCTTCAGCAATCCATCCACCTCAGCCTCCCAAAATGCTGGGACTTCATTTTTGAACTGAAACTCTTAGAAATGCTGGAAGACGTCAGTTGTCACTCAATTGTATTGGAAGAAGTTCCTGGTTCCAGCTTTACACTGAATTTGGAAGACACACTAAGATGGATGGATGGATTATTTGACTATTTGATGTCACAAATAACTAATTTACATGGCTGGAAGGAACAGTCCAGGTTAAATGATATATCAAATTATTAAAACTAATATAACGACAGCAAGTGCAGCAGGAAAAAGAGGAAAGAATTCCCTAAACTTCATTGCATTGGATCTATGATAAACGACGTTTCTAGTCCTGGCTACCTTGAATAAGTCATTTCATATCCCTGGACTTCATCTATTAAATAAGGTAGCTACGAGAAATAATCTTTAAGTTGTTTAAATCTTTAACAACCTTTAAAGTCTGTAACTCCACTTTCAAACTTAGGTGTGTGGGTATATACCTCTCTTCTCTGTCCCACTAAAATCCTAGAGGAAGATGCTAGTTAAGGTTGGAGACGAAGGTTAGAAAGCCACAGTTCCAACTCTACCCTCCCTTACATCTGTTATTGCCTTACACACCTGGATTTTACACCCTTTTTTAGGTCAACTCCAGCTGTCTTATCACATCTGTTCAAGCCATATTGTCCTCTCACTCTTTGTCCTATGTCCTCACTTTCTTTCCATCTTGATCGGGGACAGCTGTAGCATGGAGTTTAGAGATATATTCTGAGATCAGCCTACTAGAATTCACAGCCTGGCTCTGCACTTTCCATTTGTCTTTCTTTGGGCCTGTTCCTTAACCTCTCCAAGCCTCAGTGTCCTCATTTATAAAAAGAGGCTAGTAAGATGACTGACCTCATAGGAATGGAGATTAAATGAGTTACCTCATCTAAAGGGTTTTATCGTTGTCTTCTATAGTGAAACCCAGTAAATGTTAACTATCATCATCATCATCTTGTCCCTCGCCCCAGGACACCACTTCCTACTCTTGCTCCTACTCTCCCATTTCTTTATTAGCTGGCCGCTCCATCCAACCCATACCTTTCTTAACTCACTGGTTGAACTAAAAAGCTCTCACTCACTTCAGGCTACGAATCAACTGACAAGAGCCGGCAGAAACTCAAGAACGGAGATGCCAGGTGTCTCCAGAATCTGTCATCCAAAACAAAACCAAACAAAACCCGACAATCAACTAGTACTATATGAAAAGCAAGTTTTGAGGTCCTTCTCCCTGATGCCAAATATACCCACAGCCCTCGTCACACACCCTTTCCCTTCCTCCCTGTGTGCCAAGTTCGCCCCCGGAGTCGTCGTTTCCTTCTTTCCCGGCAGCTGCAGCGACGACCCACAGCCTGAGAGAGCCGCTGCAGGACAGGTCCCATGCGCCCGGCCGCGCAGCCTCCCCACAACCGCCGCCGCCGTCGCCCGCTACCCGCCTCTCCCTACGGGTCCCGACTGGGCACCACTTCCGGTCCTACACGACCACGTGTTACATCTAAATGGCACCGTCGCCCGAGTGCGCCGATCTTGTGCTACAGCCAGAACAGCTCCGGGAAACAAGGGCAGCGGGAGAAACGGCCCGGAAGGGACGAAGAAGCTCTCGGCTTTCGCCAAGTCGCAGCTCCCAGTTTTTCCCTGGACCGCCTTCCTTTCCCCTCTAGGGAATCCGGCATCTAGTACTGCTGGCACTGCTTGCTGCTCAGCCCACGGCTCTCATTTGAAAATATATTTTGTTTTACCCTGCCTATCACCTGCCGTCCTCTCTCTAGTAACCTTAGTAACGCCTCCTCGGAGGATCCTCGCAGAGCATCTCATCAGCGCTTCAGATCCGCCTCTCCCTCCTTCCCCCAGTAAAACAGTTCTCATAATTAGAACAAAAATATCTTTCCATCGTTTCACCACCCACACAATAGATACCATTCCAAAAGTAGTGCTGATGGCAGAAGAGCTCATCGAATTTGTAAGGAAAGAAAGAATAGGGAGGAGAGATTTCTCAGGGTTGAGGATTCTCTGCCGACAAGCGACCTGGCACGTGCGAAAAGGGATCCAAAATAGAATCTTAAAAAGAAGAAGGAAGGCAGGAAAAGTTGGATTATTTTAAGCGCCACTAGGTTCTTCCTGTGCTTTGCCTTTTCTACATCATGACGCCCCACTCTTTCCAGTCTAGTTGCTTGGTTCATGTCTTGTCTTTCGCTGGCATTAGCAGCTATTCATTTTTGCTTCCTCCTCAGTACCCAAAACGGTGCCTTGGAAATCACAAGTGCTAATTAAATATTTGTTGAATTGAACTGGCACGCTTCTGGCTTTTACAGTGGGCCCTTTTTAGAGACAAGCTTGGCACTTAATGCACACTCATTTTACATCTTTTGCCCTAAACAGTAGATAACGATATCCTTATCAGTTCAAGTCTCTAACCCCGACAATAAATTATGGATACATTCTGCTTTACCCATTGCAGTGAATGTGATCTTAAAAGGCTATAAGATAAATTAAATTATTGTAAATTAAATTATTCCAAAATGCAATCAGATTATACTTCAACAAAAACATTTACTAAAAAAAGTTAAAGCAACAGGAAGCCTTAGAATTTAACGTTATAGTATATTGAATTATTTTGTCAAGCAGTTTCTTTTCTGGTAAATATATAATTATTTTATTATTAATAAAATTAAACAGACCTGTACCTCGTATCCAATTTCCTTTCTATCCATATTTGACATTTATTAGCATTTTTCTACCATCCCTAACATCTTCTTGTTTGTTGCTTCATTTTACTCTTCCAACAACCCTGTGCTGCTGTGTTATTAGCCTCATTTCACACATGAGGAAGAGAGGCACAGAACCTAAAGCCAAAAACCTGGTGAGGGTCAAGAACTGGGTAGTATTTGTCTCTGCCTCTCTGCAAGACCCAGTTTCTCTCTCTCTCTTTCTCTTTCTCTCTCTCCCCCACTTCATGGATTGTGTGGGAAGGAGCTTCTGGTTCCAACATTTCTAAGAATTTCAGATCTGTTGCTACCAGTCCATTCAGTCAAAGATTTCCATTTTTTACTTTGAGACAGCAGTTACTGAAAAAGAGTAAATAGAAAATATATATTAGGCATAGATTGCATGATCTGAACTAAAAATAATACAGGATAGAAAACCTGCCTGCTTAGGAAATCTCAAGTTCACAATTATAGCTCAACAACAATAAAAAACACAAACATTTATTAAGTGCCTACTCTGGGCAGGACACTGTCCCAGACATCAGAGTTACAGGCATCTAACAGCAACTCCTTACCTTGAAGGTTGACTAGTAAGAAAGACAATATATGGAGTAACTACAACAATATATTCTATCATATGCCAAGTGTCTAGTAAGTGCATGAACCTGTTGTTCCTAATTTATAAAATGTTATTTCAACGGATATGAAAAATGTAAATGTGCACTAATGCTGTGTAACTCAAAGCAACAAAATACTATATTAAGTATGTGGTGAGGATGAGGGAAGTTGGGTGATGATGGTGGTGATAATACCAAGTAACAATTCTGATATAAACTATGAATGTGCATTTTTTAAAATTCAAGACCAAGTCTCACTCTGTCACCCAGGTTGGAGTGTAGTGGCATGATCTTGGCTCACTCCAACCCCTGCCTCCTGGGTTCGAGCAATTCTCCTGTCTCAGCCTCCCAAGTAGCTGGGACTACAGGCGCACACCACACCCAGCTAATTTTTTTTTTTTTTTTTTTTTTTTTTTTTAGTAGAGACGGGGGTTTCACCATGTTGGTCAGGCTGGTCTCGAACTCCTGACCTCAGGTGATCCACCCTCCTTGGTTTCCCAAAGTGCTGGAATTACAGGCATGAGCCACCACACCCAGCAAATGTGCATTCTTTTCTTTTCTTTTTTTTTTTTTTCTTTGAGACAGAGTCTCACTTCGTCACCCAGGCTGAAGTATAGTGGTACCATCTCAGCTCAACCTCCACCTCCTGGGTTCAAGCCATTCTCCTGCTTCAACCTTCCCAGTAGCTGGGACTACAGGTGTGAGCCACCATGTATTTTTAGTAGAGACAGGGTTTCACCATGTTGGCCAGGCTGGTCTCGAACTCCTGACCTCAAGTGATCCCGCCGCGGCCTCCTAAAGTGCTGGGATTACAGGCATGAGCCACTGTGACAGGCTGAATGTGCATTCTACTAATACTGTATGTCTTTGAGAAGACTGCATTTTCCAAAAATATACCAATATATACCATTATATACCAAATATACCAATATATCCCATTAAACATGTTCTTTTTATAATATGATGCTAACACTTCTCTATGGTAAGCTAATACCTATGGCCACAGCTTTGAATCTGGGCATGTCAGTGACTACAGCAGAAGTAATGCTAAGAGACTTCTGAGGCTAAGTTGCAAAAGGTGATAGAGCTTCTGCCTGGGTTTGTCACTCTACTTCTTTAGCTGACATGGAGTGGAGCAGAGATGAAGTAACTTCACTGAGTCTCACCCAGATTGCAGATTAATAATCAGAGTAAGTATTATTTTTTCAAGCCACTAAGCTTTGAGGTTGTTTGTTATATACCAATTAATATCCAGAACCATCTGCTCTCTCACTTAACCTCCGTAACATTTGATGAGACCTCAGCCACGCTGGGCTTTCTTTGTTTCTTCAACATGCATGCCTCTTCAAATTTACCACTTCCTCTACCCGGCATGGTCTTCAACCCTTTCTCTTTGCCTCCCTAACTCCTCTTTATCCTTCAAAACTCAACTTAGGTGAAGGAAAGGCCTTTTATGAGCACCTCTCCCACAGACTAGATAGGATTACTGATAATATGCACATTACTTTCCATTGCACTTAGCTACATACACAGTAATAATTTAGCCCTGTTTCCCTCACTGAGATGCAAGCTCCACAATGGCAGGAAGCATACCTCTTTTTTTCAGTGTGGAATCCCCAGTGCTCAGCACAGTGCCAGACACATGATAGGTGCTCAGAATATTTATTGAACAAATGAAGTAGGTACTATTATTATCCCCATTGTACAATAAGAAAACAGATTTTTTAAAAATTATATAACACTTCCAGAGTCATGAGCAGGCAAATGGGGGCACAAATATAACTGACTTCAAAGCTCACACCATATATATATGATATGGTTTGGCTCTGTGTCTACCCAAATCTTATGTTGAATTGTAATTCTCAGTGTTGGAGGTGGGGCCTGATGGGAGGTGATTGGATCATGGGGGTGATTTCTAATGGTTTAGCACCATCTCCCTAGTGCTATCTTGTGATAGAATTCTTAAGAAATCTGGTTGTTTAAAAGTGTGTAGCACCTCCCTCTTTGCTCTCTTTCTCCTACTGCTGCCACGTAAGACATGTCTGCTTCCTCTTCACCTTCTACCACAATTGTAAATTTCCTGAAGCCTCCCCAGCCATGCTTCTTGTGCAGCCTGTAGAACTGTGAGTGAATTAAACCTCTTTTTTTTTTTAAACAAATTACCTAGTCCCAGGTAGTTCTTTATAGCAATGTGAGAACTAATACTAAATATATACATATATATACACACACACACATATGTATATAGAGAGAGAAATAGGTAGGGAGAGTGTGTTATCTCTCTGTTGCCCAGGCTACAGTGCAGCGGCATAGTCATGGCTCACTGCAGCCTCAACTCCAAGGCTCAAGCAATCCTCCCACCTCAGCCTGCTGAGTAGCTGGACCATAGGCTGTTGCCAGCACACCTGCCTATTTGAACACATTCTGTAGAGACAGGGTCTCACTATGTTTCTCAGGCTGATCTCACACTTCTGAGCTCAAGCTATTCTCCCACCTCGGCCTTCCAAAGTGCTGGGATTACAGGTGTGAGCCACAGCGCTTAGCCCAAAGCTCACACTATTGACCACCATACATATTGCCTTTCAATAAGGCCCATGGTGGTTTGTGATACTTAAAAAAATTAGAAATTATTTTTATGGAGGAAAGGTACCAGATAAATTGAGACAGAGGGATTAGTAAGAGGCAGGAAAGGCTTTGTAGAGGAAGTGGGACTTAAGCTATGACTTAAATGTAGATCTTAAGAGGAGAGGAGATGAAAGGAGGGGGCAGTCAAGGCAAGGGAGTTTCGGTAAAAGATTAGAGGTGGAAATATCCACAGGTTCCTTAGGGGAATTTGAGTAGATCACTTGAGCTGGAGAAGAATTTGTGAAAAGGATTAGTGAAAGAAAGATCAGAAAGAGAGATTAGAGCCAGATTTGGGGCATTCTTAAATGCTAGGGTGCAGAGATTAGTTTAGAGCTAGGGAAGTATTGTAAAGAATACAGTGGTGGTTTGGACTGGTAGATATCTGAAATCAAATTTATATATAAATCCTGGCTCTGCCATTTACCAGCTATGTGACATTGAGCATCACTTAATGTTCTTCAAGTTTTCATCGTCTTCTGTAAAATGGGAATAATGACAGTAACTACTTCACAGTATTCTTGTGAGAATCAATTAGAGGTTGCATTTAAAGTGTTTAGGCTAGTGCCTGGCACATGGTAAGACTTAAATGTTCAGTAAATGTTCACTTAAATGTTCACTATTGTTTTAAAGAGGAGGCAATATAGATAGAGTGCAGGAAGTGGTGGGAATGGAAAAGGAAAATTTCATTTAAGAGTGAGTTGAAGAAATAAGTGATAAAAGATATGAGTCACTGGGTATAGGGCACAAAGGATACAGAAGTGAAAGGTGCCTCCAAAACTGAAGACACTGAAATAACGTAAGTGCCTCTGATGAAAATGGAGGAGGTGACTAAAAAATTACATTGTCTTGGGGAAATAATAAGTTGGCTTCAAATGGGGATTTGACACTACAACAAAACACACAAACGATTAAAGTACCTCTTCCAAGCAAAAGTGTGATGCTTGCAGACTTCGTTTTTAGCATACTCTACTTCTTCATTCTTCACCTGTTCATCTTTTTATAGGTCCTCACTCCTATCCATCACTTCTCCCCCACCAACCCCCAAAATGTTATTGTTCCTTTCCCCCTCAAAGGCTGCTCTGGGAAACAGTAAAGAACCGTACTTTAAAGTCAACTAGACCTGCATTCTGCTATGCACTAGCTAGGAGAACTTGGGTAACTCGTTTGATATTCACATCTATAAACGGGGATAATAACAGTTCCTATCTCATAGAGGGTTGATGAAATTTAAAATGAAACGATACAGGTGAAATGCTTAGCATAATGTGATGCCTCATTCATAGTAAGTACATAATAAATGCTACTTGAGAAAATAATTAGAAAAAGTTTAACAATTAACTGTTTCTCAAATACAGTCCAGAAACAGACCTATATACATAATTTAGTCCTATGATTAATGGTATAGGGTTAAGTACAGTTTTTTCAATAAATAGACCCAAGTCAACTGAATAATACAGTAAAAAAATGGATTTCTACCTCACACTGTATACAAAAGTCAATTTCAAAGAAAATATAGGAAAATATCTTCATGATATGATAACTTCTTTAGGGCAAGAAAAATGTTCTTAAATAGGACACACAGGGAGTTAATCATAAGGAAAACAAAATAAAGAACTTCTGTTCACTTAAAATACTGTATTAAGAAAATGAAAAGTTAAGACACAGGGTGGGAGAAAATATCTACAATATGTATATCCAACAAATTATCAGAATATATAAAAATCTTTAAAAAATCATTACATAAAAGACAGCCCAAGAGGCGTAGTTGCTCATGCCTGTAATTCCAGCACTTTGGGAGGCCAAGGTGAGTGGGTCATTTGAGGTCAGGAGTTTGAGACCACCCTGGCCAACATGGTGAAACCCTGTCTCTACTAAAAATACAAAAAGTACCCGGGCATGGTGGCACACACCTGTAATCCCAGCTACCCAGGAGGCGGAGGCCCGAGAAACACTTGACATAGGAGGCGGAGGTTGCAGTGAACCAAGATTGCACCACTGCATTCCAGCCTGGGTGACAGAGTGAGACTCGGTCTCAAAGAAAAAAAAAATATTACATAAAAGACAGAAACCTAATAGAAAAATTCTCAAAAGACTTGACCAGAAAATATACACACAAAAGATAGCCAAATGACCAAGGCACATAAAACAAAGTGCTCATCTTTACTAGTTATCAGATAAATATCAAGTACGCACACCACTACCACTACACACCCATCAGAATGGCTCAATGGAAAATACAGATCTGGTGTTGGAGAAGATGTGGCATGACTGTGATTCTTATATGCTGGTGATGGGAGTGTAAATTGGTACAGTTACCTTGGTAAAGATGTTTGATAGTACCTTGTACCTACTAATGCTGATCGTGCCTATCCTAGGTTTCCACAGTTCCACTCCTCAACGTATTTCCAACAGAGAAGTGTATATGAATTCACTGAAAGACCAGAACAAGAATGTTCGTAAGAGCTCTATTTGCATATAAGAATCCAGAAACAACCCAAATGTCCATCAGCATTAGAATAGTTAAGTAAATGGTGGTTTATTTGCACAGTGCAATACTATGCAGTGATGAAAACCAACAAACTACAACTACGTGCAACAGCATGGATGAATTTCATGAGTATTGAGCTGAGCAAAAGCAGCATTACATATGCAAAAGAGTACATACAACAAGATCCCATTTTTATAAAAGACAAAACCAAATAAACAAAATGACAACTATGTGAGGTAATGTATATATTAGCTAGCTAGATTTAGTCATTCCACATTGTATATGTACTTCGAAGCAATATGTTGTACAGGGTAAATACTTATAATTGTATATGTCAATTCAAACAAACAAACACAAGTAATCTATCTTTTTCCAAGTTAGGATAGTGGTTTCCCTGATGAGGGGAGGGGAAGGGACTACAAAGGAATACAAGGAAGAAGGGTGGCTTCTGAGGACATGGCAAAGTTCTGTTTCTTGTCCTGGTGTTGGTTACATGAGTGGTTCATTCACAACCATAATTTGTGCACTTTTATGTATGAGTGTGATAGTCAATAAAAAGTTTACATTAAAAAACTTACTTGCTCCTAGAGGTTTTTAAAACTTTGGTAAATGGAAGTTTTGGTGATTTAAGCAACTTCAGGCATGAAAGGAAGTGGATAGGTGGAATTTTCTGGGGTCTTGGACATTATGCCACATAAGTGCTTACATCCTCAAAGACAAATTTCCTGTAGGCATTGAGACAGAGGCCCCTGGGAGCTCTGTAAATGCTGAGAAAGACTCTAGTCAGCATCCAAAGGATGAAAGTGCCCAGGCCTTGAACACTTGGCAAGGTCAGCCCGCACTTTCTGTACAATTATAAGCTCAGATCTGGAAAGAGGTAGCGCCACACCTGCATAGTAAAGCTCTGTCCTTGAATAGAGACAACACAGCCCAATAGTGATCTGCAAGCTGGCCAAAGGTCAAGCCCTTGCTTATGGAAATGCCTGGAGCAGGCTGCCAGAGAGGTTGCACTGCACAAATCCTGTGCCTGGAATGGACATTGGGAAGCAAAAGTGGAGATACAGCAGTATACCAATTAGCCAAATGAATTGATTGTCATTTTTGGCCTGCTCCCAGGAGATGAGGACAGAGACAGGATGTCTGGTAAACCCCTCTCTGAGACAGTTGTGGATAAGGAGGCTTGTGATTAAGAGATAGGGAGACATTTACCGGGTCAGATGAGACGAGAGGCAGAAACCAGGAACGCTAAACATCACTGGGAAACTGATGCTCTTATTTTCTGTCATATAATATCTGCAGGTATGAAGGTTTCATGCCTCCCTTAGGAAAATGCAAAGTGAGGAGACCTACTGTAATGATCAAGGTTGAAGAGTGCTGTGTCTCTGGATCATTCCTCAAGGCCTCAATGGGCCTGGGGCTGAAATCATGGGAAAGACATCATTCTCATCTTCAAGACTCACCTCTAGGTAGGACACAGACACAGAAACAAGTAATTACAATACAATGGGGTGGGCAGTAATAGGAATAGGCCCAGAAAGCTACAGGGGCACAAGGGAGGAGCCCCTAATCCTAAGAGAGAGCAAGGAAAGGCTTCAGAGACAGAGGACTTTACACTTGTGTTCACAATGCTGAAAACACAGTTTAACTCTGGGCTCCAAATTGTGCTGCCTTTGCGTCCAAAGGAGAGGGAGATATAGGACTTCCTTTCAGTCCTCCTACACTCACCAGTGATGCCCCACAGCCCCTCTCCCTATATAAGGTATAAGCAAGCTCCAAGTAGGAGTTGACCATATCACATGATTTCACAATTTATGAACACCAAGTTGACCATGCAGAGAGTGTGCTGGGATGATCAAGTAAAATGTCCAGTGAAGTGGGTCATGTGTTTAAGGATACATGTCATCATTATTATGTAGTCAGACAATTCAAAATAAACAGTAAGCAATTTTTCTAAATGATGCCTTGATTAACAAATTATCTGAAAGTAAAATCTCTATGACTAGTTGTCCTAGTACTGAAAGTGACAACTGGTGGTAGGAAATAGAAATACTTAAACGCCCACAGAAAATATAAATGACTGAATAGATTCAGGGAACAGTGGTGATTAGAAGATGCAATTTGTACTCCTCCTCACTTAGGCTGTATAAAAGTAACAGCACTCAAAGTAACACTTGTATTCATAAATAGAACTTTTTAAATAACAAATTTTATTGTCAGAACTTTTGTTAAACAGTGTAGGAGCATACAATAGAAACACAGGCCAGAACTGCTGGAGCAATTTACTTTTCAGGAGAAGTTAAAAATTCGGATTTTTAGATTCAATATCCTGATTTTTTATATAGGTATCTAATTCAAGTTTAAAAATCACAGCAAAACACCCTGTGGAAAAAATACTTCTGCAAGCTAAATTCAGTCCATAGGTTGCAAATTTCCAAAGTGATAATTCGTTTGCCTCAGGACTGTGCCTTTACTGCTGGTGGTTTGGAAGCAGAGGTTATCCGCTGTTTTGGATGCCTCTCCTGGGGGTTAGACAGGCTGCAGGTAAGCCAGGCACAGAGGCATACGGACGCCTTCAAGGGAAGAGACAAAAGTCTTAAACTCCCAAGAGAAGAGCCTTGAGATCCGGACCACAGCAAGGGGCAGTTCTTAAGTTCCTGGGCAGGAATATCAATGCTGGTTGAGAAGATGAAGGTGTCACCCAGACTGGAGGGATGGAATTCACATCCCAGAGCACGTTGACAATATTGAATTTCACTGAAGCCCTTTGCTCCTGGAAGGCAGTGAAGGGTAAAGTAAACCCCTCCCATCCCCCAACACCGACTTTGTTTTGCATGTTCTAGGAAACAGCTTACTGCAAAGAATTGAGGTAGGAGGTGGGACTCAACTCTGGAGGTGGTGCTTGGACACTGGGCCATATTGAGGACTAGCTAAAACAGGGACAAAGTGGAAGCACCTCTCCATAAGACACGTCCACCTGTGTGCCATGTCAGTTTACCATTGCCATGGCAACACCCTGAAGTTACAGCCCCTTTCAGTTACAACTCAGTGACCTGGAAACTACCACCCTTTTTCTAAAAATGTCTGCATAATCTTCCCCTTAATTTGCATGTAACTAAAAGTGGGTATAAATATGACTGCAGACTTGCCTTTGAACTGCTACTCTGGGCACACTGCCATTGGTACCTCTGCTGCTGCTGTACACTGCCTGCTGCGTCAATAAAAGTTGCTGTCTAACACCACCAGCTTGCCCTTGAGTTCTTTCCTGCATGAAGCCATGAACCCTCCCCTGCTAAGCCCCAGTTTTGGGACTCATCTGCTCTCCATCAGAACAACTCTTTCTCATATGACTTAGATAAGATGCACAGATGCCCTGTGTTTAACCTACAGCAAAATTAGATACCGAACCAACAAATTCCCATTCCTTATCTAATAAATGATGAGCTAAACTGCTTGCCCCCACTGAGCAACTGAACAAAATGCTTGTTAACCAAACTTCGGTTCAATTTCTCTGTTTCCTCTAAGTCCCTGCACTTTGGCCCACCCTTTCACTGCCCAGCCTGAGCCAGTACACAGCCAATCCTCAGAACAGGCTGGCCTCAGAGTAAGACATTGTATGGCCTACTATCCCATCGGTCCACCCTTTCATTCCCTTTCCTCACACCCTGTTGTTTTTAGCCTTGGTTACTTTTCTCTGTTCAAGAGAGAGTCCCTTTCTTACAGTCTAATTATTTTCCCCATTGCAATAGTACACTTCCCCTACTGCAATAGTCCCTTTCTCTCCTGTAGTAATCTTTTTAAATAAAAGTTGTCCTCACTAAGTGCATATTTGCTTTTTACTTGGCAGTGTTCTTATGCATCCTATCCTATTTAGCAAAATTTCTGACAATAAGCATGCTGTCGGCCAGGCACAGTGGCTTATACCTGCAATCCCAGCACTTTGGGAGGCTGAGGTGGGCAGATCATTAGGTCAGGAGTTTGAGACCAGCCTGACCAACATAGTGAAACCCCCTCTCTACTAAAAATACAAAAAGTAGCCGGGCATGGTGGTGCATGCCTGTAATCCCAGCTACTCAGGAGGCTGAGGCAGGAGAATCACTTGAACCTGGGAGGTGAAGGTTACAGTGAGTTGAGATAGCACTATTGCACTCCAGCCTGGGTGACAGAGGGAGACTCCCTCTCAAATAATAATAATAATAATAATGATAATAATAATAATAAGAAGAAGAAGCATGCTGTTGTGCTGTTGCTGTTAAAAACATTCTGTGTATGACCAGAACCCTTATGCATTGGGTGCTGCCCTCTCACATGACAAAAATTAAGTAGCAGCTGAATTGACCCCAGGTTACTGGACAGGGAGTGGTTAGAGGGCAAGAGTGAGGCCACTAGTCCCTCTCAGCCTCCATGACCCCACACTCAGTTCTCTTCTTCAGAGACTGCCTTCTCAGGCCCCTGCTGTTCTGTGGGGCTGAGATTGGGTGTTCTTCTCCATCTTATGCTGTCAGCCATTTCCATGGCTCAAAGGGCCATCTGCATGCCGACGTGTCCCAGTTTATATTAATACCTCCAGCCTAGACGTCTTTACTGAGCTCCAGACTCCCATAGTCACCTCCTCGCTTAACATCTCCTCATGGCTATCTCCAACTTAATGTGACCAAAACTGAGTTTTTGGAGTTTCTGCTCCAAACTAACCCCACTTCTGAGACAGAGCAGGGACCTCTCTTAGGCGCCTGTCATCAGTTGGAACTGATGCCCCAACTCAGTCATCTCTACCTTTTCCACAGTCACACAGCTAGTAACTGAGCTGAAATGTGAACTAGGCTGCAAGACTAGGCCCCAAACCCCAGAGATAAAGGAAAAATTTTGAATCCATTCAAGGCAGATTCCAGGCACCTTTCAACCAGCAATTAGAGAAGTAAATGAATCATCCACAAAGCAAGAAGGTAATAAAAACTTAAACAATAGTCATCTAGGCCAGGTGTGGAGGCTTACATCTGTAATCCCAGCATTTGGGAGGCCGAGGCAGGTGGATCACGAGGTCAAGAGATCAAGACTATCCTGGCCAACATGGTGAAACCACATCTCTACTAAAAATACAAAAATTAGTTGGGCATGGTGGCAGGGGCCTGTAGTCCCAGCTACTTGGGAGGCTGAGGCAGGAGAATCACTGGAACCCGGGAGGTGGAGGTTGCAGTGAGGTGAGATCGTGCCACTGCACTCTAGCCTGGTGACAAATGAGACCCTGTCTCAAAAAAAAAAAAAAGGCCATCCAAGTAAGCCAGAGTCACAAAATGTTTCATTCCCTATAGAAACTAAAGATAGAACCTTGAATTGTTTCTTCAGAAACCTGGAGCCCCATCAGATAGAAAATGCTGACTTCCCTCCTGTAGGTGTTGGATAAGGGGAAGCTGAGAACTACACTCTGACTGCCATTCTTTGTTCTAATTTTCTTCCTCAGGGGCCTGAAGAGCATCACACCTACAGGCCAAAACTTAACATTCCTTTCTGCTGGCCCCAAGTTTTTTAGCTAAAGCCTTGCTTCTTTACCAATTGCAAATCAAGGAATCTCTGAACCCACCTATGACCTGTAAGCTCTTGCTTGAAGATATCATGCTTTTTGGTCCAAATGAATGTATAACCTCCAGGTATTTATGATTTTGCCTACGACTTCTACTTTCCTGAAATGTTCCCTTGCCTGTAAAAACCCTTGCTTGTAAGTCATCTGGGAGTTCAGGTCTTAACCATTAGCTGTCCAATTCTCCTTGCTTGGTACGCTGCAATAAATATCTTTCTTTTTCTCGCTGCAAATCTCAGTGTCAGTGTTTTGCTTTGCTGCACGGGGCCGAGTAGACCCAAGTTTGGTTTGGTAACACCTTCCTCTGCCAGTCTCTCCTCATCACAGTCCATCCAATTGCACCTCCACTAGAAAAAATTCATTTGCATCTCTATGGGCAAGACGAATTAATGGGTGCAGCACACCAACGTGGCACATGTATACATATGTAACAAAACTACACGTTGTGCACATGTACCCTAGAACTTAAAGTATAATAAAAATAACTAACTAAATAAATAATCATTTGTATTACTGTCAGTTTTCTACAATTTACAAAGTTGTAAAATAGCTCAAAGACATAAAAATGTAAACTCAACAGAGTTCCAGACAGGACACCCAGTAATCTTTTTGCCTACTTCAAAGTCTTCCCTAACTTTTCTTGATGCCACCTCCCTGCACTCCCCACCTCATCCCAGCAGTGGGTTGAGCACGATGCTCTCTGATTGCCTCAAGTCTTTCAGCACCAGGATAGCTACTGGGGGAGGGTTGAGTTAAGCTCAAGAACTATTTCTTGAGTGTCTGGTGGTGGAGGTGTAACTACTCATCCATTCCTACTACAAATAGTCAGTATATACTATGAACTAGCACTGTGCTATGAGCACAGAAGGAACACGCAGACATAGTCTTTGCCCTCTTTAGCCTTACTCTACAAATGGAGACAGGAAGAACTAGTAAATAAAATAATTACAATGATCAATGAAATGAAGGATAACTACCAAACGCAGAGAATCACCAAGAAGGGCCCCCGTAAGCGTGATCAGGACTGACTGCTTGGAAGAGAGAACATTTAAGCTGAGACTTGAAAGAGGAAGAGGTCAGCCACTCTGAGTGTAGGGTGGCAGGAAGCCAGCAGAGCCGCCAGCTCTCCAGTCTGTCCTCACCTTCTGCACCTCCAGGGACAGGTCTGCAGCAACTCAGTTATGGCTTGCCCCTGCTCGGGGCGTTGGAATATGCAAGAGGCAAGAGAGGCCAAGTTCTGCCCTCCAAGCAGTGTTATTCTCTGCTTTTGGCTCTAAACTTCAAAACATTTCAAGGGGAAGAAAGGATCCGCTTCCAAACCTGCTCACCTTCCTCCTTCCTCTTCAGTCCCAGTTTCCCTCTAAATTCCCACTATCTGCTAAGTGAAGCCTAAAAAGTCTTCAATGCATGAACAACAGTTGAACCCCCAAAGAGAGATAAAAGGCTTTCAAAATGCAAATGACTTGGAGAGTTAACACATTAGAATGAGAGCGTAAAATGATCAGCTCTTTGGCTGAACTGATTTGATTAGAAAACTGCAAGGCACAGAGATCTTATGAGCAAGAGGAAAGACCAAGGGCACAGTGGGGTGATGGGGCACGAGGATCAATGTCACCTGTCTCACAGTTTTGTCCAGGGCCTGGACTGTAGCTCTTCGCCGTTCCCAAATTATTTCATGCTGCTCCATGGCGTTTGCCAGGAGGTTGGCACTAGGTTGGGGACCATCTGCCTGAGTTGGAGCACAGCAAGAGGATGGGCTTCAGGGGACAGACAGCAGAGGGAGGAGCAGGCAGAGCACACACTCTGGGGGGCAGTGATATGGGCAGGAGAGAAAGAATGAGATGGAGAACAACTGAATCAGAGAGCCCAAGGGACAAAAAAAAAAAAAAAAATACTGTATCATAGCAACCGAGCGATGTCTTTCAGGAGAGGAAGTGGCCAATTATTTTATGTGACTACAGAGGGACCATTGCTCAAAATGTGTGTGGTTCTGGGATCACACATATCAGAATCATTAGGGGGACTATTAATAACTCCGACTCCCAGGCGCTGGGCGCACCTGGGTCAGCGCCTCTGGCACTGGAGCTTGGAATTGGCAGTTTAATAGGTGCTCAGGGAGTCTGTGCTTATTCTGGAAGTGTTTAAACACATGGGACGTGGAAGCAGAGCTGAGTCCAATCCTGGCTCCTTCACTTGGTCTGTTGGGCAAATTATTTCACTTCTCTGAACCTAGTTTTTTCCATCTCTAAAATAATATCTACCTCATAAGATTGACATAATAATCTTCACATGAGATACTTCTGTTTCTGTCTATATAATGTTTAGCACAATGCCTGGAACACAATTGGAAGTCAATTAATATTGGCTGCTATTATTACATAATAAGGAAAGGCCATCGATTTTGGAAAGAAGGGAGTCATTTTTAACTTTCCAGATAATTTCAATAGAGCATCCTTGGGAAATTTCTGGAAATGAAAAAGGAAATACGTGGATAAGACGCTGAAGCAGCAGGCAAAGACCACAAGTTCAAGTTCAGAAAAACCAGGAGCAGGAGGAAAGATTTTTGGGTTAGTGGTTAGAGTTGGGTAATGTTGGAAAGTGAAAGGTTAATTGAGATAGCAGTAGTAAGAGAGCCCTTGAAGGATGGAATAAGGGAGGGTTCCAAGGTGCAGGTACTGAAGCCACTGAAAGGAAACAGGTTAGGAGTGGTAGCTTGGTCCCAGTGAAGATGGCAAAGAGGTTCAGAGGACAGGTCATGGGGTGGAGTCAGATAATCTAAACCGTTTCCCCTGAGATCAGATGAAAGAATTAGAGCAGTTGTTCACCAAGTTTGGTCCCTGCGTGGGACCGTGTCAGAAACTCCGGAGGAGGGCCCAGCAATCGGTGTTTTAACAAGCCCTTCAGGTGTTCCTGATGCCCCTAAACTTTGAGAACTACTAAATTAGGGAATAGTTGTAGAGGCAGGATCTTTGAGACAAAGTTATGTAGTGCCCTAGGCAAGGCCATCTGCTGAATGTGAGGGTAGCAGGGGAGCCTGAGGCCGGGGACACCGGCTGTAGAGGAGTGCCTAAGAATCAGCTAGGGACATGAGGAGGATCGCCAAACTACAGCATGACATAAAAAGTAAGAAAGTTATATCTCACGATAACAACACATCTGAGTCTCAACTAGAAAAATAATTCAAAAGGCTATATGTATTGGGATATTTATAATAATGAAAGACTGAACACTTTAATGTCCAACATTAGGTGAAAAGTTAATACAATACCAGGAATTCAACTCCAAGTAATCTCCCAGAACTGCTGGTCAAACATGGCCATCTTGATATCACATTTCCCAGGAGTGCCCAGACATGGGACAATGAGAGAAAGTATCCGTGATATAATGTGGAATGAAAAAAATAGCCTATAATAGAGTGCACGTATATGATGAAAATTATGTTGTTAAAAAAAAAAGTACTCTTGGAGCCAGGCACAGTGGCTCATACCTGTAATCCTAGCACTTTGGGAGGCCGAAGCAGGCAGATCACTCGAGCCCAGGAGTTGTTTTGTTTGTTTGTTTGTTTTTGAGACGGAGTTTCATTCTTGTTGCCCAGGCTGGAGAGCAATGGCACGGTCTCGGCTCACTGAAACCTCCGCCGCCCAGGTTCAAGGAATTGTGCTGCCTCAGCCTCCCAAGTAACTGGGATTACAGGCGTCCACTACCACACCCAGCTGATTTTTTTTTTTTTTTTTTTTGTATTTTTAGTGGAGATGGGCTTTCACCATGTTGGACAGGCTGGCCTTGAACTCCTGACCTCAGGTGACCCACCTGCCTCAGCATCTCAAAGTGCTGGGATTACAGGAGTGAGTCACCATACTCAGCCAAGCCCAGGAGTTTGAGACCAGTCTGGGCAACATGGCGAAACCTCATCTCTAGAAAAAATACAAAAATTAGCTAGGTATGGTGGTGAGCACCTATAGTCCCAGCAACTCAGGATGCTGAGGTGGCAGGATCACCTGAGCCCAGGGGGTTGAGGCTGCAGTGAGCCATGAACTCCAGCCTGGGTGACAGAGTGAGACCCTGTCTCAAAAAATAAAAATAAATAAATAAATAAAATTTAAAAAATACTCTTGGGGGAACAATTGGAGCTTTAAAATAAATCAATACATTGACAAAGGCCACTGGGGCCAACAATATGGCTTTTGAAGTTACCACCATGGGAGTTGATAGCCATGGGGTAATTGTAAGGGACCAGGGGTTTCTGGGCAATGACTCAGCCAGAACAGATAGGATGGAAGCACCAAGGTTTGTTCAGAGCCCTTTAGGCCATTGACTTGTCTGGAGCCTTGGAGAAGAACAGGAGGTAGCCTTGGAAAGCTATGGGGACCACATTTTTAAAACCAAAACTTGGGACCCAAGGTCTGCCAAGTTTCTGGTAGGTGCTAATAGGACCACAGACTAGCCTATTTGAATCTGGGCACTCCTGGGAAACGTGATACCAAAATGGCCGTGTTTGACCAGCAGTTCCAGGAGATCACTCAGAGCTGGAGACCTTAATCCCAAGTCATTTTACAGAAAAGGAAAATGAAGGCAAGGGAAGTTCAAGTTCAACAACTTGCCCCAAATCATACAGCTTTAAAGCTGCAAAGGCCAAAACTAAAGCTCAGTCTCCTATTTTTTAATACCATGCTTCCTGGATGAAGGACCATGAACCCTGGGCTAAAGATTTGAGACGAGCAAATCAAAACCATAGTAAGTTACTACCTCACACATATTAAAATGGTTATTATAAAAAAGACAAGAGATAACAAGTGTTAGCAAAAGTGTAGAGAAAACGGAACCTTCACACACTGCTGATGGGAATGTAAATTTGTATAACCATTATGGAAAGCAGTATGGAGATTCCTCAAAAACTTAAAAATAGAGCTACCATATGATCCACCAATTCCTCTTTTGGGTATATACCCAAAGGAAATGAAATTAGCACCTCATAGTGCTAAATCTGCACTCCCATGTTCACTGCAGCATTATTCACAAAATAGCCAAGATATGGAAACAATCTAAGTGTCCATCAATGGATGAATGGATAAAGAAAGTGTAGTGCAATTCTTGTGTATACAATGAAGTATTATTCAACCTTAAAAAAGAAGGAGATATCTCCATTTGTGACGTGTGTAAACCTACAGACACTATGCTAGGTGGAATAAGCCAGACACAGAAAGAAAAATATGGCATGATCTCACTTGTATGTAGGATATTTAAAAAGTCCAATACATAGAAATAGAGAGTAGAATGGTGGTTACCAGGGGAAGAGATTGGGAGAAAATGGAGAGATGTAGGTCAAAGGGTACAAACATGTGGTTAGGTAGGAGGAATAAGTCTAGAGATCTAATGGACTGCATGAGGACTAGAGTTTAATAATATTGTTTTGTATGCTAAAAATTTGTTAATGTAGATTTTAGAAGCTTCTGCCACAAACACACACAAAAAGGTAACCATGCAAGGTGTGGATGTGTAAATTTGCTTGACTGCAGTAATCATTTCACTAGCTCTATGGATATCAAAACACCATGTTGTATACTTTAAATATATATAATCATAATAAATAAATAAGCAAAAGAGATGAGTTGTACCAGGTAACAAGGATTCATAATAAATCACTGCCTAGGGAAGCACCATAGTGAAGGGAGTGTTTGAGGAAGGACAATGATGTGTAAACTGGACAGGAACAGTCTGAAGACTGGAGATTGTTAGAGCATCAGCAGCAGCCTAGGAAATGTGGTTAATTAGGGCCTGGACCAGGCTGCTGGCTGTGAAATTAGACAGGAGAGAACCGCAGAGAGAAATGACATTCCTCACTCTCACATCACACTCTCCCCAATTTCCTTTTGAGGTTCCTTAGTACTTACTTCATTTACCTTAAAGGCTTATTTGCAGACACAGCTCAGCACAAACTCTAACTAGCCTGTAAATCATATATATATATATATATATATATTTTGGCTAGGCCATGCTTCTACATTCTTAAAAGCCAATGCTACACTGGGAATGAAAAGGAATCAGACCCAGTATAAATTGTGAATGACTCTGAACTTAAGGCTTTCTACAAATGATGAAGTATTTATATAGGAAGTTAAGAAAACCGAGAGGCCCAAGAGTATCTCACCCAGTACCATTCTTTCTTCCCTACTCCTCCTGGCACCTTGGATACTCCCTCAAGCCTTCAGTTTCCTTTGCTGCCTATGGGAAAGCCACTGGATTCATTCAGGACAAGATGTGCGGCATCACACTCAGACTATGAAGACTGAAAGGAACCTTGGGGTTACCCAGGCTAAGCACTCGGGAACCCAGAAACACAAATGGCTGAAGGTGAGAAGGCATCTCCCAATGACCTCTGGGAGCACAATTTTACTCCTTTCCTCTTCCTGAAATGCAATCTGAAACAAAATTCTAAAATAAAAATATTTTTGTTCTGCTCAAAACTGTGTACATATGCATTCTCTCTCTCTCTCATAGAGTCAATAGGAGATAAAAGCTTCAGAATTCAAATGTCACCTTAAATATAGTGACTAAATAGCATTCTCTAAGCAGAATCACTTTAAAAGGGAGGAAGATGAAACATTTTTATTTTCTTTATGTTACAGCTGCCATCAAAAGTAATTGATATACACGTGCTTTCTTTTTCTTTTTTTTTTTTTTTTTTTAGCATATCATTGTTACTTCCCTCAAAACTGTTAGGTTATTCCTTGTACTCATTTTATTCTCCTTTCAGGACTAAACCTGCTGAAAGAAAAACACCACATCTAATTTGTCTTTGCATTCCTCATGGGTCCTCATGGGTATTGTTTTCTGCACATTGTTCTGTATAAGGTTTTGGCACGGTGCTTACTCTTCTTAAAAACTGGTGGAATAACAGGGCATGAAATGACTTTCATCCAATATTTTTACAACTTTTACCTTCACTACTTAAAAGAAAAAAGTCAAATAGCAAAATGGATATGGCAAGTCAATTGGAGAATTGAACAATCTCTGTTTTAAAAGAAAACAGCTTAGGAAGCTCTGGGCTCAGACGTGCTATTCTGAAACCAAAATCACATAGATGAGGTTGAACAGTTGAATCGTCTTTTGAAATAAATTAAAAATTCAACCCATAGTAATTTTGGCAGAAGGAAAACGTCAAGTTGCATATAAGCCAATTTCTCTTCCTTCTGTAGTCAATGAACTGTTTTGGGGCACAAGAAAAAATTTCAAGGATTGTGTTTATTTACAATATTTTCAGGGAAAAAAAATGCCTGCTTGCTTTCCTGTAAAAGTGAGAGGAGCAGAGAAGCTTCCTAGACTGTTCTCAGATGCTTCAGCTAAAAAGTAAAATGAGTAACAGTGCCAATAATTGAAAATAAGGAGAAAAATTATGCCAAACACTTGGCACCAGCTGCAGCAATTAAGTAAGCACCTGCTTTATGCTTCATCTGCCACCATCCCCTCCCTCTTCATTCAGGCTGGTTTCGGTTTTTTGTTTTTTTTTTTTTTCTGAGAATGAATGCACCTCATTGTATAGCTCACAGAGCTGTCTTTTTCCTTCTTTTTATTTCATTCCTTTCCCTTTGGCTATCATTAACTCAGGCATGACAGGAAGATCCAGACAAGGACAAGGTAGTAAAGACACCAATATTTCTAAAATCTAAGGCTTTAGAGAATGTTAAGGCAGATGTAACCACAGTAATCACTGGTATGAGAGCACTGATGTTCTTACTAAACAGCAGGTTACGCCATCCCAAGGAGACCTTGCAAATGAAGATGTAGATTAGATTTCTGGAAGCAAGATTTTTATTAGCTTAGTCCTGAACCTTAGCTATGCAACAAAAGCCAGTTCCTCTGCAGAGATTTAGGCTCTCAAAGAGACACCATCAAGGAGTTCTAGACTGTTATCAACATAGGGCTTAGCAAGAGCATCAAATGAGATATAAAAGGGGTGCTTTGAAAAGTTGAAAGAATTATGCAAATGTAAGGCAGGTATTAATATTAAAGATGTTTATCATAACCCATCTAAGAGAAAAAAGATCATAAGCGTATTCATCCACTGGAAATGAATTTGCACTTTTTGGAACCCTGGGCTACCATTTCCTCTTTTTCCTTTTATCCTGTCTATAAAAGCTGGCTAATGATGCACCTACCTCAGAGGCGACTGTGAGCCTTAAATGAGATTATGTGCGTGGAGCACCTTGTTCCATGCCTCATATAGAAAAGATACTTAATAAATGTGAATTGCATTTCAAGGGGAAAATCAAGTACATTATCCTGAGAATTCTTCATACTTGCAGTTCATCAATAGATGCTTCACATTAAATTACATGTTTCCAGGAGAGAAAAATGAATTGGTCACCCTCAACAAGTACACAATTGGTGGAGCTGGCTGCTTCTCACATGGAGAAAACAGATGTGAAACAAAGGCATCCATCCTTCAATTTGTAGGTGTCAAAGTAGCAATTCTCCTCTTCTCATGCTGATAACTACTGCTCTGTTCTTCTGCAGGAAACATTTTAAAGCTGCTTTTGAATTCCCTCTATCACAGCCAGATACCAGCAAAAGAGAGATTCTGCAAACAGAGCAAGAACTTCTAGGTACAGACCAGAAGCTCCTTGAGGTTAGGGACCATTCTGTTCCCTGAATGGCAGTTCCCTGCCACACCCCAGCACTTTCAAGAGTGCCCAGCACACGACAAGCCCTTAATATGCACTTACTGAATCATTTCAGTACATCAGAAATATGAGGAAGTAAATGAAACACAAAATTAAAGGTGGTTTATTTCATCAATTTGATTGGCATGTCCTGCTTCATCTACCTTTGGTGCAACATAAGGTCTCATTTGTTTTAGTGCTTGATATGGTTTGGATGTGTCCCCACCCAAATCTCATCTTGAATTGTAACTCCCAAAAATTTCCAGGTGTTGTGAGAGGGACCCTGTGGGAGATAAGTAAATCATGGGGGTGATTTCCCCCATACTGTTCTTGTGGTAGTGAATAAGTCCCACAAATCTGATGGTTTTGTAAGGGGAAACCCCTATCAATTGGCTCTCATTCTGTGTCTTGCCTGCCACCATGTAAGACGTGCCTTTTGCCTTCCACCATGATTGTGAGGGCTCCCTAGCTATGTGGAACTATGAGCCCATTAAACTTCTTTTTCTTTATAAATTACCCAGTCTCGCATATGTCTTTATCAGCAGCATGAAAATGGACTAATACAGTGCTCAAACCATAATGACTGAAGTCCATCTTATTGATCAGGGGAGTCCATCCTACTCCTGCAGGGTACTTGTCCCATGAAGTATCCTGATAGAAGTACCAGGAGCAGATAGTCCAAAGTGATTAACTTATTCATTGTTAATTAGTTAATATTGCCTCATAGAAGAAACCAGAAAGTCTGGTAAGTCCACCAAAGAGCTCTGTTGTCTGCTGTTTGTGTTGCTTTACATCAGTGCAAAAACCATAAAGTTCAGTTATCTAGAATGAGACTCTATTTGCTTTAACATTACTACAGTATCAAGACAGATAACTATTGACAGTCCTAAAAGATTTTTAGAGATTTTTAGGTGAGAAATGGTCTCTCTCTGTGTATGTCTCTCTCTGTCTCTCCCTCTCTCTCTCTCTTTTTCTCTCTTGCTCTGGGACTGTGCCCACCCTTGGAACACCTGCACTAATCAGGTCTGAGCTTCTGATGTTACAGCACCTGTGGGGTGCCGAACTTCCAGTTTACACACACAGAGCCACTTTGTCCCTAAGGTACATCTATGGTGCCTAGGTGGCTGGATCAACAGATGCAGCATCCACACCCTAAAATTTTCCTAGAACCCTTTTCTTGACTGCACTCTCCCATGGAGAACCTAGAAACTCTTAGCATTAGTTTGAGGTGGTAATGTTTGAGGAGGTTTGGAAGGGGAAGAGATGAGCATACTAGGAAAGCAAACAGTGTGACCAAAGACAGAGTAACAGGAAACTCAGGGTCAGCCACAAGAAACCTTCACTTGTCTGGACACAGAATCCATGCAGGGCGGGGAGCTGGGAGACATAGAAAGGCAGGGTTATTTACAGATTTTATATTAAGGGCCAAATGGTGTACACAGGGGTCAAGATTTAAAGCGGCAGTCATTCTTTCCTCAGAACATGACCAAAATGCCTTTGAAAGTTCCCCCTTTCTACCACATTTTAGACTTGGTGCAGAGAACTAGAACCCACTGCCACCACTTCTGTGTCCTGCAGAGTGGCAGTGACCCTAGGGTGCCCTACTGAGCTACAATGGCACATAGGAGTAGACAGTCTTCCAAATCATTAGGACAGCATCTCCCAGGCTGGCCTATTGCATAACAAAGAATAATTATACGATAGGAACAAGCTAAAAGTGTTATAGGAGTGATATGGTTTGGATCTGTGTCCCCACCAAATCTCATGTCATATTGTAATCCCCAGTGTTGGAGGTGGTGCCTGATGGGAGGTGATTGGATCATAGTGGCGGAGTTCTCATGAATGAGTTAGCAGCATCTCCTCAGTCCTGTTCTTGTGATAGCGAGTGCGTGAGTTATCATGAGATCTGGTTGTTTAAAAGTATGTAGCACCTCCCCCTTCTCTTTCTTGGTCCTGTTCCTGCCATGTAAGAAGCCTGCTCCCACTTTGCCTTCTGCCATGAGTAAAAGCTCCATGAGGCCTCCCATGAAGCAGATGCTGCCATGCTTCCTCTACAGCCTTCAGAACTGTGAGCTAATTTAACCTCTTTTCTTTATAAATTACTCAGTGTCAGGTTTTTCTTTACAGCAGTATGAGAAATGACCAATACAAGGGGCCCTTGAAAATACACTCAAGACAGTCTATGACAATCAGAGAACTGATAGTAATCATATCAAGAGAATTGACTCCCCAGAATCCTATCTATGTTGATTGATAAGGAGTATGTTCATTCACTGATCTGGCCAAGGAGAATGTGATTGGCCATGATTGGCTTAGACAAGATCATTGGATTTCAACCCTGGCCATAAAATAGAACCACCTGAGTAGCTAAAGAAAATTGCCGACATCTAGGTACACATCAGTGATTCTAGACTCGTTGGGGCTGGGGAGACAATGAGTACAAAGGCCTGGAGTCAAGAGAACATGGTGAGTTTATGTGGATATTGATAGTTCTACATGGCTTGAACACAGCATAGGGAAATAAATTCATCACCTTAGGCCTCAGGTGACACACTGGGACTACCACTGCTCTGTGGGACAGGGAAGTGGTGGGGTAAGATCTAATGCCTTGCACCCGAGTCTAAAATGTGGTGGTGTCCCTGTAGCCATATCAAAGTAGGTGCTGTTAAACAAGTGAATCTTAAAGAAATCTTTGAGAGAGGCTGCAGTGGTTAAGGGTGCAGGTTTGGGTGCAGCAGAAGATGAGCTCAGTTCTATCATCTAACACCTGGGGAGCAAGCCAGGGGACCAGACCTGAACCTTTGGGGGAATCAAGTACTTAAAGAGGTATCACCTCTAGATTACCTTGTCCTCACCCTGTTCCCACTATTATCTTTCCATTATAGTGTTGAAAACTGTAATGTCTACATATTTCACTAAAATGTCACAAATTCCAAAAAATAAAAATAAAAAGCCCAGGTTTGGAGAATGTGCTCAGTAAATGTGACAGTTTCTGCTCTACTTGCAAAGCTCAATAATTTCTACTCAGGTTCTTGGGCTCTTCCAAGAACTTACCATGCCAAAGACCTATCCTGATTCTGCCATTTACTTGTTATGCGCTATTGGGCAAGTTGCTTTACCTGTCTAAAACTCAGCTTCATCTGTAATATGGGGGTAATGATAAGTACTTAGGTCAGAGACTATGTGTTCCTCAAACTTTCCTTTTCCTCCTGGTCGCACTCCTAGTGCACATTTCCCAACCTTTCTTGCAGGTAGGCAGGCCATGTGATTGCATTCTGGCCAATGGAATGTTGGCAGGAGTGATGCATGCTATATTCAGGCCTAGACCTTAAGAACCTTCCCATGGGGTCCCTGCCATGTGAACTTGCTCCTTCTACCCTCATCTGCCAGTGAGATGCAGAAGATCCAGTGAAGAACTTCAGGGTCCTAGGGAGGGCGAGTTTACTCAGGAAGGAGCCTGAGTCCCTCCCCCTCCTTCTGCCCATACTGTGCCATGAGTAAAAATCAGCCTTTACAAGGCCGGGCGCGGTGGCTCAGGCCTGTAATCCCAGCACTTTGGGAGGCCGAGGTGGGCGGATCATGAGGTCAGGAGATTGAGACCATCCTGGCTAACACAGTGAAACCCTGTCTCTACTAAAAACTACAAAAAATAAGCCGGGTGCGGTGGCGGGCGCCTGTAGTCCCAGCTCCTCGGGAGGCTGAGGCAGGAGAATGGCTTGAACCCAGGAGGCAGAGCTTGCAGTGAGCCGAGATCGCGCCACTGCACTCCAGCCTGGGCGACAGAGCGAGACTCCGTCTCAAAAAAAAAAAAAAAAAATCAGCCTTTACAATATCAAGCCACTGAGATTTGGGGATGTTTGTTATGGCTGTTAGCCTCACCTGATTAATTCAGCAATTCTGAGAATCAAAAGAGAACATTTATTTATAATCACAATGTCATGCACAGAGTAAAGATTTAGTAAGTAACAGCTATTTATTACTATACAGTGTCTGCCTTGCTTTAGGTATGTAGACTTTTCCCTTCCCGTCTTTTCCAATGCTATTTCTTCCCTTTGATCCAGTGACCAAGACAATTCTGGATGGCCGGTGCTGCTTTGTCTTTAAGCCTAATCACAATATTAATGCATTGCTTCTCTCTGGACCTTGCTTTTCTAATAACGTTTCCTCGCAAAAATATGGAGGGTAGAGGGAATGTTTCTATCGAAATGATAATGGTTCTGAAATGAGTCAGAAGCATGAGGCATTTCAACTGGCATCATTCATCACAGCTCCATTTTTGCTTCCCCTGCCTTTCTGTATGAAGTCTACAGAGCTGAGAGTTAAATTAGTTTGAGAACTGCCTCGGACTAGCAGCACAATCTGCTCCACTGCAGCGAACATTTCATTAAAACTGTTCCTGCCGAATTTTCATGAAACTTCCACATTTTAATTAGAAACTAGAGAACCAGATGGGTGGCAAAAGGAATTTAAGGTAACAAGGGAGTAAGTGCTCTTACACTAAGGTAAAAATCAATAACCGTGTGACTAGGTGGCCACTTAATCGGCATGACTTGGAAAGTTCTAGGGGTTCTCCCTATGGCCCTCAAACATCTCCATTACATGACAACAATGCCTAAAATTGTTAATAAAAACCCTTCACAATCACATGTTACTTTACAGTTGAGCCTTGAACAATGCAGGGGTTGGGGTGCTAACCCCTTGCAGAGTCAAAAATCTGCGCATAACTTTTGACTTCCCAAAAACTCAATTACTAATAGCCTACTGTTGACCAGAAGACTTACCAATGACATAGTTGATTAACACATATTTTGTATGATATATTTACTATGTACTGTATTCTTATAATAAAGTGAGCTAGAGAAAAACGTGCCATTAAGGAAATCATCAGGAAGAGAAAGTATATTTACTACTCAATAAACGGAAGTAGATCATCATAAAGATCTTCATCCTCATCATCTTCATGTTGAGTAGGCTTAGGAGGAAGAGGAAGAAGAGGGGTTGTTCTTGCTGTCTCATGAGTGGCAGAGGCAGAAAAGATGGAGAAGGTGGAAGAGAAGGTGGAATAGCCAGGCGCACTCAGTGTAACTTTACAGCAATACATTATAATTTCTGTTTGATTTTTGCTTTTTCATTTCTCTAAAAATTTTTCTATATGGTACCAATCCTTTTTTTCACCATTTGGTTTAGTTTCAGTGCCTATATCTTAGTAGGGTCCATGATAGAAAAAAAGTCCAAAGCAGCCATGAATGATCAGAATCACTGTGCTATATCGTCTAATGTCAATTTGTTTTCTGGAACTGCTTTCTGTACATCTTCTTCATCTGGCACTAGTTTGAAATCACTCATCTCCATCAAATTGTCTTCTGCTGTCTTTGGTGTGGTGTTTGTTAGCTCTTAAATTTCTCCAAGATCATGTTGAAAACTTTCCATTTCCCTCTTTCTGTGTCACCCAGGCTGGAGTGCCATGGCATGATCTTGGTTCACTGCAACTTCCGCCTCCTGGGTTCAAGTGATTCTTCTGCCTTAGCTTCCCGAGTAGCTGGGATTACAGGTACACACCACCATTCCTGGCTAATTTTTGTGTGTGTGTGTGTATTTTTGGTACAGGTGGGGTTTCACCATGTTGGGCAGGCTGGTCTCGAATTCCTGGCCTCAAGTGATCTGCCTGTCTTGGCCTCCCAAAGTGCTGGAATTACAGGTGTGAGCCACTGCACTTAGCCCTCAGTGATTTTCCTAATAGTGTCCAAGAATTTATCTGCTGCCTCTTGGTTGGTAGGAGCTGCTTATTCTCTTACATTAACCTTTTTAAAGCCAAAGTTGTTTCTAAAATTGTCAAACCATCCTTTGTTGACATTAAATGCTCCAGTTTTAGATCCTTCACCTTCCTTATGCTTTGTTATATAAGGACTTTGTTTTTTCACTAATCATATTAGAGTCTATGGGTATGCCTTTCTTATAGCAGTCCTGCATCCACATAAAAGCTGTATTTTCAATACAAGATTAAAGGGTATTTCAACTTTTGATTCCAAAATGGTAATGTAGAAACAAGCTTGCTTCACTCTTCCCAACAGAAAACCAAAAACAAATATACAGCTGTGAGATCATAACCAGAAATATCCCAGAGCTCAAATATCAACATGAGAGAGTTTCTTGGGCCACAGCAAAGTTAAAAAAAATAAAAATAAATAAACTCTAAGCAGATGGCAATATAGTCAGACTTCCACATCTGCAATGCCCCTCCTCCCATTCTTCCCAGCACCAAACAGAAAGATTTCCCCCCCAAAAAAAGTGAAATTGAGGTGGACAACGAGTTTCTCCAACGTTTTGGTTTCCCTGGCAGGAGACTTCTCCCTGTCTTAACCCGTGGGAAGCATCATGAGCACCTGAAGGGAGAAATATTCCCTACAACAGGCAGAGACAAAGAGGGGAGGTAAGAGTGCCATTTACAGCCCTGGAAACTATGCTCTTTCACTCAGCCAAAGGAGACACCAAAGCAGAGCAGCTTTTCTGCACTGCCACATTATAGGAGATTCATCCTACAGGTGCCCTGGGCACAAACCTCTAGGCAGCCTTCCCACATTACCAGTACATCCCCTTTGGGACCTCCCCTATTTGGAAAGGACAGCGCTATAATCGTTTACTGGAGCCAAAGTGAACCTGGGCTTAAGGCACAACCTACAGCCAAAAAGGAGGCTGTGACCTAGTAGTAAAGAAGCTTCAAGCAAACATATCCAATAAAAACTAAAACAAGTCAGACAGAGGAGAAATATATAACTGATCTTCCAATGCAAAGACACAGATGTACGTTCACAAGAAACAACAGCAAACAGAAACATGACCTCTCCAAAACAGACAAAGCAAAGAAACCAGTAACAGACCCTAATGAGATGGTGATATGTGAGCTATCTGATGAAGAATTCAAAATAGCAGTTTTAAGGAAACTCAGTGATCTCCAAGATAACACAGAAAGGCAATTCAGAAACTTATCAGAGGATTTTAACAAAGATATTGAAATAATTTTTTAAAAACAAATCTTGGAACTGAGAAATACGTTTGCTATACTGAAAAATTCATTAGAGGCTTTCAACAGCAGAATAGAACAAGTGGTGGAAAGAACTGGTGAACTAGAAGACAGGCTATTTAAAAATACACAAAGGAGAAAAAGGAATGAAAAACAATGATTGCCTACAAGATATAGGAAACTACCTCAAAAGGCCAAATTCAAGAATTATTGGTGATCAAGAGGGAGTTGAACAATAGCAAGGGTTAGAAAGCTTATTCAAAGAAATAATAACAGAAACTTTCCAAACTTGAGAACGATATTAATATTAAGATACAGGAAGCTCAGGGAATACCAAACAGGTTTGACCCAAATAAAACTACCCAAGGCACATAATAATCAAACTCTCAAAAGTCAAGGACAAGAGAAAATTCTAAAAGCAGCAAAAGAAAAGCAAATAACATATAAAGGAACTCCAATTTGTCTGGCAACAGACTTCTCAGTGAAAACCATACAGGCCAAGAGGGAGTGAAACGACATTTTAAAAGTGCTAAAAGAAAAAAACCTGCTATCCAAGAGTACTGTATCCAGCAAAGTTATTCTTCAAATATGAACAAGAGAGGAAGAAAAAGAGTTTTTGTTTGGGATGATGAAAAAGTTCTAAAAATAAATAACAATGGTTTTGCAATATTGTTCATGCATTTGATGCCACTGAAGTGAATAGTTAATAATTGTTAAAATTAGAATTTTATATTATGAATATTATACCACAATAAAAAACTAACAAAATGAAAAATATATGAAGGAGAGATAAAGACTTGTCTGGACAAATGAAAGCTGGGAAAATTCACTACCACCAGACTTGTCTTTTAAAAAATGCTAAAAGGAGTTTTTCAATCTGAAAAAAAAGTTGACATGCAAAAACAACATTTGAAAGTATAAAACCCACTGGTAAAATTAAATGCATGGACAAACCCAGAATACTCTAATATTGTAATTGTGATGTGCAATCTACTTATAACTATAGTATGAAGCCCAAAAAACAAATCTATATAAAAAACCTACTGCAACCTGTTAAGAGATAGGTAATATAAAAATGTGTAAATGAGATAACTAAAAGTCTAACGTGGAGGGGATGGAGTTAAAGCATAGTTTTTTTCATTTTTTTGTTTCTATTCTTTATGATCCAAGATAAGTTATGCTCTCTTTAAAATAACTTTTTATATCTATATTTCTTGTAAGCCTCATGGTAACCACAATGCAAAAACCTATAATAGACTCACTAAAAATAAAAAGCAACAAATTAAAACATACTACCAGAGAAAATCTCTTAACCACAAAGGAAGACAGTAAGAAAAGAAGCAAAGAGTTACAAAACAATCAGAAAATAAGCAACGAAATGACAATAGTAAGTCCTTGCTTATCAATAATAACACTGAATGTAAATGGACTCAATTCTCCAATTAAAAGGCATAGAACAGCAGAGTAGATTTTTTTTTTAAAAAAAAGACCTAAATATATGCTGTCTACAAGAAACCCACCTCACCTATAAAGACAAATATAGACTGAATGGGAAGGGGTAAAAAAAGATGCTCCATGCAACTGGAAACCAAAAGAAGACCAGGAGTAGGTATACTTAGATAAAATAGACTACAAATCAAAGACTGTAAAAAGAGACAAAGAAGGTCATTATATAATTATAAAGGGGTCAATCCAGCAAGAGGATATAACAATTATAAATATATTTGCAACCAAATGCTGGAGCTCCCAAGTATATAAAGCAAACATTAATAGATCTCAAGGGAGAGACAGACTGCAATACAATACAATACAATAGTAGCAAGGGACTTTAATACATCACTCTCAGTAATGGATGGATCATCCAGACAGAAAACCAACAAAGAAATAGCAGTTAAACTACACACAAGACCTAATAGGTCTAACTGACATTCATAGAATATGTTACCTACCTGCTGTGGAACACACATTCTTTTCATTAGCACACAGAACATTCTTGAGAATAGACCATATCTTAGGCCATAAAACAAGTCTGAACAAATGCAAAAAAGTAGAAATCATATCAAGTATCTTTTCTGACTGCAATGGAATAAAATCAGAAATCAACAACAAGAGGAAACTCATTCAGGAGCATGTTGTTTAATTTCCATGTGTTTGTATAGTTTCTGAATTAAATTATGACCAATGGATCAATGAAGAAATTAAGAAGTAAATTTAAACACTTCTTGAAACAAATGAAGATGGAAATACAACATGCCAAAATCTATGGGATATGGAAAAAGCAGTACTGAAGGGAAAGCTTATAACAACAAACATTTATATTTTAAAAAGTAGACTTTCAGTAAATAACTTAATGATGCAGCTCAAGGAACTAGAAAAGCAAGAACAAACCAAACCCAAGATTAGTAGTAGGAAAGAAAGAATAAATATCAGAGCAGAAATAAACGGCATTGAGACTAAAAACAGTACAGAAGATCAATGAAACAAAAAGTTTGGTTTTTTTGAAAAGACAAACAAAATCAATAAATCTTTGGCTAGACTAAAAAAAAAAAGAGAGAGAGAGAGGGAAGACTGATTAAATAACATTAGAAACAAAAAAAAAAGACATAACCACTAGGACCACAGAAATACAATGAATTATTATGTAATATTATGAACAACTATACACCAAGAAATTGGAAAACCTAGAAGAAATGGCTAAAATCCTGAACACATAAAACCTACCAAGATTGAACCATGAAAATAAGAGAAAACTCAGTAAACCAATAATGTGTAACGAGACTGAAGCTGTAATGTCTCCCTTAAAAGAAAAGCCCAGGACCTGAGGGTTTTACTGCTGAATTCTGCCAAACATTTAGAAAAGAACTAATACCAGTTTTACTCAAACTCTTCCAAAAAAATTGAAGATGAGGGAATACTTCTAAACGTATTCTACAAAGCCACCATTACCCTGATACTAAAACCAGACAAGGATACAACAACAACAAAAAAAGAAAATTACAGGCCAGTATCACTGATGAACATAGGTGCAAAAATTCTCAACAAAATAGTAGCAAATTGAATTTAACAACACATTAAAAAGATCATTCATTATGTTCAAGTGAGATTCATCCCAGGGATGCAAGGATGGTTCAACATATGCAAATCCATAAACAGGATACATCACATTAACAGAAGCAAAAACTAAAACCAAATGATTATTTAAATAGGTGCCAAAAAAGGCATTCACTAAAATTCACCATCCCTTGATGATAAAAAATCCTCATCAATTAGCTATAGAAAAAACATACCTCAAGATAATAAAGACCATATATGACAAACCCACAGCTAACATCATACTGAACAAGGAAAAATTGAAGGCCTTTACTCTAAGATCTGGAACAAGATGATATAATACTGGAAGTCCTGGTCAGAGCAGTTAGGTAAGTGAAAGAAATAAAGAGCATCCAAATTGGAAAGAAAAAAGCCAAATTACCCTTGTTTACAGATGGTATAATCTTATTCTTAGAAAAATCTAAAGAATCCACAAAGAGACTGTTAGAACTGATAAATGAATTAGGTAAAGTTGTGTGATAGAAAATCAACATATAAAAATTAGTAGCATTTATATAGACCAACAGCAAACAATCTGGAAAAAAAAAAAAAAAAAAAAAAAAAAAAACAAGAAAGCAATGCCATTTACAATAGCTACTAAGAATATAAAATACCTAGGATTCAATTTAACCAAAGAAGTGAAAGGCCTATACAAGAAAAACTATAAAATACTGTTGAAAGAAATGGAAGAGAATACAAAAAGAATGGAAAGATATTTTATGCTCGTGAATTGGAAGAATTAATATTGTCCAAATGATAATGCTGCCCAAAGCAATTTACAGATTCAATGCAATCCCTATTAAGATACCAATGACATTCTTCACAGAAATATTTTAAAAATCCTAAAATTTATATGGAACCCCAAACCACCTCAAATAGTCAAAGTAATCCTGAGCAAAAAGAACAAAACTGGGGGCATCACACTATTTGATTTCAAAATTTACTACAAAGATGGGGGCATCACACTATCTGACTTCAAAATTTACTACAACCAAATCAGCATGGTACTGGCATAAAAGCAAACACACAGACCAATGGAACACAATAAAAAACCAAGATACAAATCCATGTGTTTACAGCCAACACATCTTCAACGAAGATGCCAAGAACATGTAATGGAGAAAGGACATTCTCTTCAATAACTGGTGCAGGGAAAACTAGATATCCATATGTGGAAGACAGAAAGTAGACGCCTATTCTCCCCATACACAAAAATTATATTGAAATGGATTAAAGATTTACATCTAAGAAATTATGAAACTCCTAGAAGTAAACATTGGGAAACTACTCCAGGACATTGGTCTGGGCAAAGATTGTTTTGTGTAAGACCTCAAAAGCACAGGCAAGCAAAGGAAAAAATAGACAAATGGGATTACATCAAGCTAAAAGGTTTCTGCACAGCAAAGGAAACAATCAACAAAATGAAGACACAACCCACAGAATGAGGGAAAGAATTTGCAAACTACCCATCTGACAAGGAATTAACAACCAGAAGACATAAGGAGCTCAAACCAACTCAATACCAAACAAACAAACAAATAAGCAAAAACAAAAGGCAAACCTACAAGTAATCAGATATTAAAATGGCAAAAGATCTGAGTAAACATTTTTCAAAAGAAGACATACAAATAGCAAACAAGTATATGCAAAATGCTCAACATCATTAATCATCAGAGAAATGCAAATCAAAACCAGACTAAGATATCATCTCACCTCAGTTAAAACAGCTTTTATCAAAAAGACAGGCAATAACAGATGCTGGCAAGGATGTGGAGAAAAGGGAACTCTTATACACTGTTTGGTGGGAATGTGAATTAGTATAGCTACTATGGCAAACAGTATGGAAGTTCTTTAGAACACTAAAAATAGAACTTCCACATGATCCAGCAATTCCACTGCTGGGTAGATATCCAAAAGAAAGGAAATTAATATATATAAGAAATACCTGTACTCCCATGTTTATTATAGCACTGTTTACAATAGCCAGAATATGGAATCAACCTAAGTGCCCATCAGTGAATGAATAGATAAAGAAAATGTGGTACATATACTGCACTGGAATATTATTCAGCCATAAAAAAGAACGAAATCCTGTCATTTGCAGCAACATGGACAGAACTGGAGGACATTATGTTAAGTGAAATAAGTCAATCATAGGAAGACAAATATCACATGTTCTCACTCAAATGTGGGAACTAAAAAAAGTGGATCTCATGAAGATAGGAAGTAGATTGGTGGATACTAGAGGCTGGGAAGGGAAAGAGTTAGGGGGATGAAGAAAAGCAGAAAATTGGGTACAAATATATGGTTTGATAGAAGAAATAGGGTTAGATATATTAGTAGGGAGCCATAGTTTAGAATGACATCTTGAACCTTCAAAAATAGTTAGATGAATTCAAACAATTCTAGTATAACAAAAAAAGACAAATATTTAATGTGTTGGATATCCCAAGTACACCAATGTGATCTTTACAAAATACATGAATGTACTAAATTGTCACATACACCCTAGAACTACGTGCATCTATTATGCATCAATACAAAAAATTTTTGCAAAAATTGCAAGGTTGTCGTGCCTGCTGGTGTTGCTGCAGCGATAGCTTCATGAATTTCCTTTTCTTCTTTTACAATGGTCTTTACACTGAATTCATTTATCTTGAAATGGTGGGCAAGCACAGCGGCAGATCTCAATCTGTTACACAATGAGCAGTTCACCTTTTTAAAAAAATAACATCATGACTTTTTCTCTGCTTCCTGGGAGCACTTCCAGCATCACTAGCGGAACTTTGTATGGGTCCCGTGGTGTTATTCAAGGTTGATAGCATTGTACTAAACATGATGAAAAAATGCATACGAACCTCAGGAAATCATTTTTACTGTGATATGCAATTTACTAGAGAGGCAAACGGCTCACATGGAGATGATAGTGTTACACGGTGTTTTAAGTGAATATGCCCAACATTTGAGCTCACTGCAATAGCAACAGGAGGTGGCTACAAGACTATTACAGTAGCATAGTATAACTACAGTTAATTTTATGCAATTATGACTTAATACCACATCTTTATGTTTTTGGGTATTGTTTGTTTGTTTGTTTGTTTTGAAACAGGGTCTCATTCTGTCACCCAGGGTGGAGTGCAGTGGTGTGATCATGACTCACCATAGCCTTCAATTCCTGGGTTCAAGCAATCCTCCTGTCTCAGCCTCCCAAGCAGCTAGGACCACAAGCATGTGCCACCATGCTTGGCTGCATTTCTGTTGAGTGTTTGTGTAAGATTTGATAAATTTTAACTTTATATAATAGATTTGTGTATGTTTTGGACATATGATAAAATAGATTTGTATCTACGTATGTTTTATGCATTCATAAGCTCATCACACTGTAATACCTGCCCCTCGTGGACTCATGGCTTTATGGCTCTGCCAATAATTATTTAAACCCTTTTCAAGCTTTTGATAATTCTCATGATAATTCAATGATAATTCTCTTCATTCTGGTGATTGTGCTCTAGGAACAATAGCTCCCACTCAAATCACTGTCTTGAGTACAACTTCCAATTCAGAATTCCATTCCAGAAGAAAAAGGGCCTTACTGGGGCCGGAGTTGTGGAAACTATCGCAACTGCCACTCTTTGGGGAGGTTTTACTTACCATGAAATCACACTACAATAACTTACCACCTCCTTTTAAATAGCCTTAGAAAAAACTGGCACAAGTCTATCAGCACTAGAAAAGTCTTTAGACTCACTGGCAGAGACGGTTTTTGATAATAGACGGGTTCTTGATTACCTCCACCTGAACAAGGAGGAGTCTGTGCTGTCATCAACAAAATCTGTTGTCTGGAGAAGTGGAAACTAATGTCCAGTAAATTTTCAAACAAGTCAAATGGTTGCACACACTTTCCCACAGTAACCAGGACTGGGCTTCTCCCATTCCTTGAACCTTTATTCATTGTCATTTTAATTTTAATATTTGCTCCCTGCCTTTTTAAAGGTCTCAATAAGTTTGTATCTTCCAGAATACAACGATTCCACCTACAGATGACTATGCAATCTCAACACTGGCCTGCAACAGCAACTTCCATCTATATAGGGCCTTTTGATAGAAGCCAGTCCCCATCCCCCGTGAATGCGTTTTTCATGCCCCTTCATTCCTTCTATGACACAGAGCAAAAAAGGGAAAGACGCAACTTACCCCTTAAAGCCCCCTTTCAGCAGGAAGTAGCCAGACAGATTCATCACCCCTCTTCACTGGGCCATTTTCCCTTTCTTGAGACCCCAATAGGCAGCAGGTAGACATGAACACGGGGAAATATAAAGGGTCAAAGATTTTACCAAGATATTTGTCAGGGAGCAAATGAGGAGAGGAAAATCACCTGGTGACCATCGAGCAGTCTCCAGGACAAAAACTCCTTATCTGAGGAATTTAGAAGTAATTAAACTTCCCTAGTATCTAAAGTCAGCATCTAGATCTCTTTCAAAAACGTCATAAGTAACTAGAATTTCTGTACATCTCCAGGATGCATGCATGTCAAAATTCATTGTGCAACCCTTGCTGACATTAAGGCACCAAAATGTCCGCAGATGTAATCATGTATCATGACCTACCTGGCTAATATGGCCAAAATTACCCTTAAGCTCCCCCTGTAAGGTCCATAAATGCTACTAAGGAAAATCCACAACAGTGTGCTCAGCCCTCTCTCACTGAGGCCCCCTGCTGCACCCTTTTGCAGCGTTCTTTCTTTCTAAAACTTTCCTTTTTCAAATCTATACTGTTTTCGGTAAATTCTTCTTACCAACCCACACATTGACCACTTTCTGATACAGGAGCTCTGACACTTCACTTGGCAAATGTGTTCAAACAACAAGGAAAGCAAAGGAAGTAGACGGAATATGTGTATTAGTCTGCTCAGGTCGCCATAACAAAATACCACAGACTGGGTGGCATAGACAACAGAAATCTATTTTCTCAGTGTTCCAGAGACTGGAAGTCCAGGATCAACGTGTTGGCAGGGTTGGTTTTTCTTGAGGTCTCTTGCAGACAGTCACTCTCTCTCTGTGTCCCCATATGGCCTTTCCCCTCTGTGCATGTGCACCTCTGGTGTCTCTTCCATTTTTCTTTTCTTTTCTTTTTTTCTTCCTTTTTTTTTTAGACAAGGTCTGGCTCTCTTGCCCAGGCTGCAGTGCAGAGGCACATCTCGGCTTACTGCAATCTCCGCCCCCAAGGCTCAAACCATCCACCCACCTCAGCCTCCCAAGTAGCTGGACTACAGGTGTGCATCACCATGCCAGGTTAATTTTTGTATTTTTTATAGAGATGGGGTTTCACCATGTTGCCCAGCTGGCCTCAAACTCATGATCTCAAGCCATCTGCTTGCCTTGGCATCCCAAAGTGCTAGGATTACAGGTGTGAGCCACCTCGCCCAGCCCCCTTTTTCCTAAGGACAGAAATCCTATTGCATTAGGGCTCTACCCTTTTTGACCTCATTTGACCTTAATTACCTTCTAAAGGCGCTATCACCAAATATAGTCACATTGGAGGTTAGGGCTTCAATATGAATTTTGGGGGGACAAAATTCAGTCCTTGACAACATTTATTTAGCATTTTCCTCATCCTAAGAGCTTTCAAGTACAGAACGATCTTGAACGCTCACTCCAACCTGAGCAGATGGGGGCCATTTTACAGATACGGTTAGGGAGATGAAATAACCTGCTAAAGATCACCACCGCCTCTGACTCTGGGGAGACCATATGATAGACAGTCAGAGCTAAAAGCAGGTCATTCATGGAGTGGTTGGGATGGTTACATAACCTCTACAACTTCCTTATATTTACTGTTTGTCGTACGGTGCTTCCCTCTTACCTGCAGTTTCACTTTTTGAAGTTTCAGTTACCCTTGGTGAACTGAGGTCCAAAAATATTAAATGGAAAGTTCCAAAAATAAATAATTTGTAAGTTTTAAATTGAGCACCATTCTGAGTAGCGTGATGAAATCTTGCGCTCTCCCACTTCACCCTCAGATGTGGATCATCCTTTTATCCAGTGTATCCACGATGTCTACGCTACCAATTCATTAGTCACTTAGTAGCCATTTCAGGTATCAGATCAAAAAGATAGTATGCTGCTGTGGTCCCAGCTACTCAGGAGGCTGAGGCGGGAGGATCCCTTGAGCCTAGGAGATGGAGGCTGCAGTCAGCTACCATCATGGCTGTGAATAGCTACCACACTCCAGCCTGGGCAACATAGCAAGATCCTGTCTCAAAATCAAACAAACAAAAAATCAAAATTTAGTATAATATATATAGGGTTCAGTACTATCCATGGTTTCAGGCATCCACCAGGGGTCTTAAACTACTATAGCCCTTTCACCCTTAAAATAAAATGGTCCTGTAGGATTGCCTTCCAGGGCAGTAACATCTGGAGAAGCCATGGAGACCAAGTCCCAGGTACAGCAGTGTTGTAAGAATGAGGATTTCAGGGACTGAGGAGAGTGGTGGACACCAACTACCAAGCTACCCCGAATGCCTGGCAGCTGCAAGATGGAAGAAAAGAGGATGCAGGCAGCTGGCCTGTGACTGGGATTCATGAGAGAAAAGCCGTACAATGTCCTGGTAGGCTGGGAGGGGCCTCACTCATTCCCTCACTCCCTTCCTCATGCCCTCCCTCACTGCCTTATTCAATAGTTACTGAGCTCCTTCTGTGGCCAGCACTACCACGTACTGGAGGATTTAGCACTCTTATCAATGATTCCTTTCTTTATTCTCCCTAAAGTCCCCTTTCTGGGAACAGCAATGTCTCCCTCTACTGCCCCTGCAAAAAATAAATAAAATAAAATAAAATTGCCCTTAAGAAATGATCAATTTACTTTCACATTTTCTTGGGTTCAAATCATAGCTCTGCCTTTGGTTAGGTTTATGACCTATTTCTTTCTCCTCTTTACCCTCAGTTGTCTTATCTGGAAAAATGGTCATATCAACAGTACCAACCGCAGAGAAATGAATGACACAGTGTAATATACATAGATTCTTAGTACAATGTTCACCACCTAAGCAAGGCCCAGTAAGGCATGATACCTTTTACTTCTTGTATTTTTTTTCTTGTTTATTATTATTCTCCTTGTTCCCTGGTTTTTTTCCTAAAAACTATGCCTCAAAACCCTTGGTCATGTTTGTGAGGATTCAGAGGCAAAGGAAGGAGGAGGTTTCCCAGATCTCACTGGGAGAAGAGGCTGAGGTGGGACGCTGCCCACCGCTGTGGTCACCTGACATGCACAGGGAAGTTGGGGCCCTAGGAGGCTTTCTGGAGGGATCAAGGCAAAGTCGGGGCCCTTTGGGTTTAGTTCAAACCGTCCCTACACCGTAGTCAGGATTCTGTGCGACTATTGCTTCTCTGCCAGCCTGCACATCGCCCTCACCGCGCTTGTTTTCTCTTGTTTAATTGCTCGTCTCCTCCAGTAGAAGGCAGGAACTCTGTGGGTGTAGCTTTCTTTTTTGTTTTTTTGTTTTGTTTTGAGACAGTCCCACTCTTGTTGCCCAGGCTGGAGTGCAATGGCACGATCTCAGCTCACTACAACCTGCGGCTCCCAGGTTCAAGTGATTCTCCTGCCTCAGCCTCCCAAGTAGCTGGGATTGCAAGCATGTGACACCATGCCCAGCTAATTTTTGTATTTTTAGTAGAGACAGGGTTTCACCAAATTGGCCAGGCTGGTCTCGAACTCCTGACTTCAGGTGATCCACCTGCCTCGGCCTCCCAAAGTGCTGGGATTACAGGCATAAGCCACCACACCTGGCCTCTAGCTTTCTACTGAATGCCCAGTGCCACGTGTGCCACACATAGAGAACACGCTTAAACATTTGTTGAATAAACAAACTTGGACAACTATGCTGAGTAAGAAATAAGATTCACTTGCTCGTAGTAAAAAAACAAAACAAATCCAGTGTTTACTTAGTTCTAATCTGAGCAACATAATTATAGTCAAAGGTTGGACAGTAGATTCACCACTTAAGCAAGGCCTGTGTCCATCATTACTCACTTTCATGTTGGCCCATGAGAGTAGCAAAAGAAGAGACTGGATGCTGTTTTCTTGCAAAGCTTTAACCATCAGCTCCTAGTGCTGACGTTGTCATTTGAGAGAGCCCTCTGAAATCTGGCTCCACTCTAGCAAATGGCCAGAAGGATGCCAGCTCTGGGCTGTGTTTCTTCAGGGTTCTGGGATCTACCCTTACACTAAAGTGGAAGTGCCTATTACACAGGCCTGGGGTTGAACGGGTGTAGTTTCGGTCAGGAATCCATTCCAGTCTGTTGTCCCCACTCTTCAGGCCTGGTGTCCCCTTTCAGTCCCTGTCTCGCCCCCAGTTATTCTGACAGCCTCAGGAGGGCGCTCTTATATAAGGGGCACCGTGGGTAGTAGGAGACATACTGGAATAGTGACAGCTTTCTATGTGCTAACTACTTTCTTACATTATCTCGTGTCCTTTTTAAATTTTATTTTATTTAAGTTTTGGGGTACATGTGCGGGAGGTGCAGGTTTGTTGCACAGGTAAATGTGTGCCATGGTGGTTAGCTGCACCTATCAATCCATGACCTAGGTATTAAACCCAGCATGCATTAGCTATTTATCCTGATGCTCTCCCTCTCCCCGTCTGCCCGCCACTGGCCCCAGTATGTGTTGTTCCCCCGCTGTGTCCATGTTCTCATCGTTCAGCTCCCACTTATGAGTGAGAACATGCGGTGTTTGGTTTTCTGTTCCTGTGTTAGTTTGCTGAAGATAATGACTTCCAGCTCCATCCATGTGCCTGCAAAGGGCATCTCATGTTCTTTTCACAGTGATCCTGTGAGAGAAGCACCAGTATTATTTCCATGCCATATATGAGGAAACTGAGGCTGAGAGAGTAGGAAAACTTGTCCAAGGTTACTCAGCTGCTAAATAGCAAAGCCAAGACTTGAGTTGTAATCTTCACATTAGGCTGCATCCTAGTGGATTGGTATGACCCGAAGAGTCCTCCAGGTATCCCCAGAAAGCCTCCAGAGCCAGAGTGTGGTCAGCTTCAGTTATTTCCTTGCTCTAAACATCATATAAGCAAACAATACCATGCAGACATTTTTTTTTTTTTTTGACAGAGTTTCTCTCTGTTTCCCAGGCTGCAGTGCAGTAGTGCACTCTCAACTCAGTGCAGCCTCCGCCTCCCAGATTCAAATGATTCTCCTGCCTCGGCCTCCTGAGTAGCGGGGATTATAGGCACCTGCCACCACACTTGGCTAATTTTTATATTTTCCGTAGAGATGGGGTTTTGTCATGTTGGCCAGACTGGTCTCGAACTCCTGACCTCAGGTAATCCACTCGCCTCAGCCTCTCAAAGTGCTGGATTACAAGCATGAGCCACCATGCCTGGCCCCATGCAAATACATCACACAATATGTGCTTCACATAGACAAAAATTCAAGAACTGTCCATAAGTTCGTATACATCAAAAAATAAGAAGTCACATGAAAAATATTTTTGGAAACAGACAGAAGTCAGTTTGAAGCCAAAATATACAGTCTTGGACAAGTCTAACCTCTGTAAGCTTCAGTGGGGATAATGCCTTGCTCACAGGACAGGTGAAATGATCAATAGAGACAAGGTATGGGAAGCACCTGGCCTGCAGGGGGCTCAGCAAGCCTGGGTTCCTTTGCCTTCTTTGTTGCACTGCTGGGAGCAATAGGGGCAGTGTTGAATGTGAGCCAGCAGTAGGCTGGTGCAGAAGCCTGGTGCTTCCCTGCTATTAACACCCATTTCTGCCCTGGACCCTCAGGGCACTAATCCTGTGGTCATAACCAGTTTCGTCATTGCTTTGCTATTTTCTGCGGTCAAATTCTTCGCTTCTTGGGTCATCATTCCTACAGAAACCAATGGGTGTAACACAGGCCATAAGTCACGAGCAGCAATGGAAAGCTCTGAGTTCTTCCAGAACGAGAGTATAAAGCCAAACAAAACAAAACAGATCCCTTCTAAAGGGATAAGGCAAAAGCAAAAAGGCTGAAATCCAACATCATGAAGTTCAAGTTTCCAAAGCATGAACAGATTAGTTGCATGATTTTCCTCTTAACTTCAGAATCTTAAACCAATAAACTAAAACAAAACAAAAGTAGTTAATAGCTTCCTCGAAAGAATGAAGAAGGATCTTTTTTAAAAAAAAAATAACTGCAGACCAGCCTGGCCAACATAGCGAAACCCCGTCTCTACTAAAAACACTATATATATGTATGTTAGCCAGGCATGATGGCGGGGGCCTGTAGTCCCAGCTACTCAGGAGGCTGAGGCAGGAGAATCGCTTGAACCCAGGAGGCGCAGGTTGCAGTGAGTTGAGATCGCGCCACGCACTCCAGCCTGGGGGACACAGTGAGACTCTGTCTCAAAAATAAAAATGTTGAAAAACAAAACAAAAGAAAACCTCCAAGAACTGTCTTGGGAGTGATTCAGGCATAAAGAAGCAGAGGAAGATAGAAAAGTAATCATATTTTCAACTTTATATTACAATAACCACACCCCACTCTAGGGCAATACCTCTTAGAGCCACTGCTTTTCCTTAGTACCGCCCCCAAATATATTTTCTGGCTAGATTATTTTCACCTTGCCCATGACTTAGAATATTCTTTTTTTAATCCCCTAACAAACTTCTTTTCTTGAGTAGATTTCTATTCAAGTCTAGAAAGGGTGGCCTTCCATGACCTTACCTAAATTTTTGGTGCTTAGGTGTGATAAAATTCAAATATGTTTCCAGAAAAAAACGCTAAATCGTTAAAATCATACCTCATTAAAAATATTCTGGGATAATTTGATTCTGCATTCTTTTTTCTTTTTCTTTTTCTTTTTTCTTTTTTCTTTTTTTGATACGGAGTCTCGCTCTGTTGCCCAGGCTGGAGTGCAGTGGCGCGATCTCGGCTCACTGCAAGCTCCGCCTCCCGGGTTCACGCCATTCTCCTGCCTCAGCCTCCCGAGTAGCCGGGACTACAGGCGCCAGCGACCACGCCCGGCGAATTTTTTTGTCTTTTTAGTAGAGACGGGGTTTCACTGTGTTAGCCAGGATGGTCTCAATATTCTGACCTTGATCGACCTGCCTCGGCCTCCCAAAGTGCTGGGATTACAGGCGTGAGCCACCGCACCCGGCCTGATTCTGCATTCTTTTGGCTTAAACTTTACCATGTGCATTTTGGTTAACTGCAGTACATGCACCTAGCATGCCCCGAGTGAGAAAAACAAACTCTTTCTAAGCCTCTGTGTTTACAAGTTATTTCTCCTTTCTGGGGAGAGAAATTAGGAAGTTATAGAATATTAGTGCTATAAAGATAAATAAACTGAGGCCCAAGGAAATGAAATGCCTTGTTCAAGCTCGCAGAACCTTTCTACAGTTCTTCCTAGAGAATATCTGTAATTTATTTTGGATTCCTGTATGAAGAGCATTCAGCTTCCCCGAGTTAATGGATTATTGATTGATGTTCAGAAAAATGCACAGAGGTTCGCAGTGTTTCCACTGTGCGAAACTTTTACTCCTTCTCAGTGGGGGTGCTAAGAGCATTTGGGGCAGGACAATTCTTCCTGCAGAGGTCCTAAGAGTTTCAGGATGTTAGCGTTTCCAGTTCAACAATGGGAAGTCTAGCATTTCCAGTCCACCTAATGGGAATTCTAAGATCAAAACAAAGAGAATCCTCACTCTCCTCCCTACCCTGTCTTCCCCTGGGTCTTCTAGATACTCTCCTCACGAAATAATCATTCCTTTCTTTCTTTCAAAGTTTCTTGAGCATCCAGAAATAGCCATGAGTGATGTTTATTCATTCACTAGCTTCAGGCATATGGTGCAAGATGAAGCAGGAGGCAACTAGGCCCAATGTTTTCAGAACTCCTCAGGACACCCAAACAGCTATTTGCTACTTACTTTGGGAGGTGCAAGAACCTGCTTAACACTTTCCTTGTCTTTATGGTAATCACTCCCCAGTAGGAGTGCTGGCAGGGGCTGCTTACAGGACAGGATCTCCAGAGATTACCCAGCCCAAGAACTTCCTTTGAAAATCAGAGCCTAAATGTGAAGAGTTGGGCCCAAGGTCAAACAGCTCATCTACTGCAGAACCAGATCTTGGCATATTCTTTCTTCTAGTCCCAGAGGCAGCCTTCCCTTGTGCGACAGCTTTTCCAAGGGTTATGCTGGTTATGTAACTAGACTAGCTCAGAGTTCCAATACCAATCGCCTCATAGGAGTTCTATACTCAGGCAGTTATTGCCTGCTCCTGTGTAAGATCAGATTACCTTTGCTCCAGGAAATCACTGCGATCCAAGGAGATGGTGCTGTGGAGCAATTAAGAGCGTGGACGCTAATATCTGAATGCCTCACTTTTAAGCCAGCGCAGCCTCTTATTCTTGGCCATGCTGCCTAGCCTCTCCATGCCTCAGTTTGCTCATATGAAAAATGGGGGCAAATTAACCAAACTATGTTACAATGATTAAATGAGGTAATGATTCTAATGCACCTACAACAGGGTCTGGCACATTATAAGGATGTGTTAAAGGTTGGTTATTGTTGTTGTCGTCATTGTCATTGTCATCATCATGAATTACATTGTTTTTCCTTTGCTGGGAATTAAACCCGGGAGAGAAAGCAGGGCTGGTTCAATTTCTCCCAACAGCATGAGCCAGAGGAGGCACTTCCCTTGGGGACATAAGCAATAAACTCCAATCAATGGGTAATTCAGGTTCTGCTCGAGTTTGAAGATAGGCATAGAAATGTATAAATTCAGCATACTTAACTTTGGTAACAAAAATTTAAAAAAACTCTATTTTTCAAGAGTAAAGTACCAGCCCACATCTCTAAACTAACTTTTCTCTTTTACAAGACCATTTTAACCGTTTCTCCCAGGTAATGATCATTTAGTCAAGGGTATAGAAAGATAAATAATTTGTGGGTACTGCTTCAAGGAGGCTTTCTTAAAAATTTATTTTTTAATTGACAAATAATAAGTGTACATATGCATGGGATACATAGTGATGTTTTGATACATCAGGATAATCAGCATATCCATCATCTCAGATATTTATCATTTCTTTGTGTTGGGAACATTCAATATCCTCTTTCTAGCTACAGCTACTTGAAACTCTATATTATTGTTAACTATGGTCATTCTACACTGGTACAGAACACTAGAACTTATTCCTCCTTTCTAGCTGTAATTTTATATCCTTTAACAAAACTCTCTGTATGTCCCCCACCTCCCCCTACCCTTCCCAGACTCTAGTATCCCCTGTTCTACTTTTTACTTCTATGAGATCAACTTTTTAAAGCTACCATGTATGAATGAGAACATGTGGTGTTTAACTTTCTGTTTTTGGCTTATTTCAGTTAACATAATGTCCTCCAGTTCCAACATCCGTGTTGCCATGAATGACAGGACTTCACTTTTTTTTTTATGGCTAAATAGTATTCCATAGTGTATATATGCTACATTTTCTCTATCCATTCATCTGTTGTTGGACATCTAATTTGATTCCATATCTTGATTATTGCGAAGAGTGCTACAATAAACATGGGAGTGCAGATGTCTCTACAAGGAGGCTTTTTAAAGCAGAACTTGCCGCCTTTCTTCCCATTCGCCTGGGTGTCATTCCGTGACAGGTTTGGGATCTTGGTCAGCTAAATAGGGCCGGGGCTGAAATCCGCCTGGTTTCACTGGCCCGCCTGCTTCCTTCGCTGCAGAACACCACTCCTAATGGGATGGTTCCCCAGGCTTCAAGCTGTTGCCAGTGTTCTTTAAGCCCAGTTAGCTGCTTTCTGCTGAAGAGTGGAAGGGTATATTAAGCATGTTTTCAAATTTTCTGTATCCTGATGCTTTGACAACTGGAGCTGTGCTGACCTTGGAGGGACTGCCCCTCCCGGGGTTAGCCAATTCCGAGAGACAGTAAATGACTCACGTGGGAGAGCACACCTTTCCAATGCAAACCAACCAAGCCAGCGTCCATACCCCCAACCATTTCCTTTATTGGGCTGTCTCTCAGGGCCACCATCCACCTGCTCCAATCACCCCAGGGCCAGGTAACAGACAACTAGGGACAGTCCGTATGCCCCAAAGCTCACTGAACTTATTCAAAGGAGCCAATCCTGAGCCTGTTTACTCTGTCTCGAATTACCATTCCTGCAGAAATCGCAATAAAGGCTCTTGTCTGCATTTTCCCTTTGCTCCCTCGGGCCCCTGACCAGCCCTGATGCTTCCCCATATGCCCCCACTGCATGACAAGCTGTGCCTCCTGTTTTATACCCATGGGGAACTCTGTAGAATTTCACAGGGAGCTTTTAACAGTCACACCCCAGAACAATTAAATCAGAACCTCTAGAAATGTGACCCAAACTTTAAGTACTTTTTTTAATTCCCCAGGTGATTCTAAAGTGTAGCCAAGTTTGAGAATGGGTGCTTTAAAACATCCCCATCGACGTTTTCATAGTACACATTTCTAAGTTAAAAAAATCTTTCCCATAGTAATCTCCAATGTCTTCCTTCAAATACTAAAAAATGAGGAGGGTATTTTAACTTAGAATCTTACCCTCTCCACTATCTACTGCCACTTATATCTACATTTATGCCTCAATTGCATAATTATCCATGAGGGAGATCAGATTTTGCCAGTAAAAAAGATTTTACCCAAGACAGTGAGGCACTTTTGGTGAAGAAGGGGTTAAGATGATAGCCAGCCCAGTTGCATACTGGGAATTGTAGTACAATAGTAGCGCCCAGCCAGTGAGGCACTACCAGCTTTGAAGCAGCTCACAGTATCCCTCATTCTACACAGCCCATCAGAGAGGCCGTGACCAGCAGTGACTAATGCTGTGGACATCAGAGCCAGGACACCTGGTTTCCATCCCAGCACCACCTTTCACTAGCTACAGGACCCTGGGCACACGACTTAACCTATTGACCCTCTGTTTCCTTTTCTGCTAATATAGGGGAAATAACGGTAATATCTATCTAGCCTATGGGATTATTATGAGGATTAAGTGAGTTAATATGCATAAAATGCTTTAGAATGGCAGCTGGCACATAATACGCATTTTATAGGAGTCAGCTTTCATTATTACTTCTCAACCCCTTTCTTGGCCCAAGTTTTATTCTCATGGACTCTAAGAGGTGAAAATCCGGATTCCACAGTTAGAACACGCAAGTTTAGCTGTCCTTGGAGAAAGTATTCATATCTGTTTGTCTAAATTGTCTTCTGGTCATTTCTCTTTAAAACCATGAGATTGAGTTAGGGGCAAGGGCCAATGATATTAGGTATCAGAGCCCAGCACTCCTACCCAAATGAGCATCCCTGGGTTTCACCTGCCCAGCCTGTTCTCTCTGCTCTGACAGCAGTACCCAACTTGCTTTTGTGGAACCACCTCTCTCCCACCATGTGCACTCTTGGTGAGATTGCCAGTCAAGGTGCCTTACTTTTCCAGGGCAATGGGCAGGGCGCCTGACACAAGCTCAGTCCATCATACTCTATCCTTTGGGGAGGAACATGAGGATAAGAACAGGTTGGACTTGGCCGGGCGCGGTGGCTCAAGCCTGTAATCCCAGCACTTTGGGAGGCCGAGACGGGCGGATCACGAGGTCAGGAGATCGAGACCATCCTGGCTGACACGGTGAAACCCCGTCTCTACTAAAAAATACAAAAAACTAGCCGGGCGAAGTGGCGGGCGCCTGTGGTCCCAGCTACTCGGGAGGCTGAGGCAGGAGAATGGCGTGAACCCGGGAGGCGGAGCTTGCAGTGAGCCGAGATCCGGCCACCGCACTCCAGCCTGGGCGACAGAGCCAGACTCAGTCTCAAAAAAAAAAAAAAAAAAAAAAAAAAAAAAAAGAACAGGTTGGACTGAATTTGCCAGAGGGCATCATCCATTAGCTCCTGCCACATAGATTCCCAAGCTTTCACAAGTTCCTTCATTCTAAATCCTGCTTGGTCAACCCTTCCTTGGATTCTGTGAGTCACTCTATCACCATGGCAACAAGATTACGCTTATGTTGGTAGAGTCAGTGTCTGTCACTTGCTACCAAAGAATCCTAATGGCACACTCTGCTAAGTAATCTTAAAGATCTGGCCCGCTGCCCCCTTCCCACTTATTTCCAGGGGAACTATCAGTAGTCCAATGCCTTTTTAGCAACATTCTCTCCATGTACATCATCACTAATCCTAATATCAACAATGCAGACATAGTATTGTTATTTTTACTTCATTGTTGCAAATGAGGCACAGAGAAGCTAAGCAACTTTCCTAAGTTCACACAGCCAGTGAAGAACAGAAACAATATTCCAACAGGTCTAATTGCTAACTTCAACCAGTAAGTGAAATTTATTGGAGTCAACATCATTTCCCTGCCATTTTGGACTCCTGGGTTGGGAAAGGATCTTTAGCATCCTCTCATGCAGTTTTTCTTTTTCCCTTTCTTTTTGTTTTCTCTTGTTCTTCTTTTTTTCTTTTTCTTTTTTTTGTTGTAAACTGAAAGAAGCACAATTTCTATCACAACTCTGCCTACATACATACACAAAGAATGGAAACAAAGCCTTCACAAGGCAATAGTTATCCTTACTGGTGCAATATGCTCTGATTTTGTATTCGAAATGATTTTATTTTTCAAATTCTACTTTTACTCACTAGATTGATATTGATGTCCCGATTCACTATCATATCTGACATGCAGCTTTGCAAACCCTGCTCTATGGAGAAAGCTGCTTAAAATGACACCAGTTTGCATGTCTGAGTGTTTGTAAAAGGAGGCAAGGCCAAGCTTGATCTTTTAAGCTCCTAATAGTGATTTGTTTACTTGCACAATGTGTGTTTCCTAGGCCACACCAGCCTGAGGGGAAAACTGGGATCATAACCAGGCACATGCTGTTCCTGTCTCACTCTGCTTTCAACAGCTCTTCCAGAACCACCAGAAGCCCCCAGACAGGAACCCCCTTCCAGTCTTTCTGAGGATGCCCAGGGAACACTGTACATTTGCTCCCAAATATTATTTCTTGTCCCTCATTTTCCTTCTCTTCTGCTCTGCCTCCCTGTTGGGATCCTTTCCCAGTGCCTTTGATGTCTGCAGGGCTGTCACTGCTCCTTGGCCATCAAGGCTGAGCTGCTGCTGGGCCACTAAGGCTTAGCTGCTCCTGGTGAAAAATTCCATGACTTTAGTCTGATCCCCAGGCCTGGATGGCAGCATTATTTATCTTATCTCTTCAGCAGCTCCTGGTGTCACGATTGTGCATAGTTCCTTATAGCACCTGCATGCCACCACACTAGAGAGAAGTCCCATTTTGTTACAGGGATCCCAAAAGAGATTCCTCTTACTCCCTTTTAACTTACATATGCTCACGGGCAGTAGGCTGATAAAAGTCTTCATCCTGTATTCACAACCACCTTAAATCTCCACTTCTGGACCTTGCCCTTGGGCCAAGCGTGGGTGCTCCTACTCTCACCCAAACTGGTGAGATTTTTTTTTCCAGGAGATAACTTAGTTCCTTCCCATGACAGAAGCCTTGACAAGGCCACGGTGTGTCATTCTGCTCAGAAGTGTCTGCTTCCCAGAGTGAATCTACGCTTCAGCTAACCTCATTTTTATTTGAGAGCTTTGCTTCCCAGGTCCCAGGAGTCACATGTTCAGAATGCAAGTCCTATTGCAACCATGATGAGAATGATGGTGATGATGATAATAAATCTTTCACACATATCAGACTGCACAAGAAGCACTTTTAGATACATTATCATATTTCATTTTCTCAACAACTCTATGTGATACATACTATTATTATCCTCGTTTTACACAGGAGAAAATTGTGACTTAGGCAGGGTAAATCGGTCCATGGTCATATGGCTGGCAAAGTGCAGAGCTCAGCTACTCCTCTACAGCTCAGACTGGGCATTGAGCCTGCCTCAGCTCGGCCTCCTGGCTTCCCTGGGCCTCCTTCCAACTCTGCTTTAATCCTTTCCAAGCCCCTCTCCCCAGGGTCCCTATTGTGATCCACAGGTGGGTGGTTACACCTTATCTGAAGGCCTCCAAGATGGTGGAAACCCCTAAGCTTCCACCTCCTGCTTCCCACACCATCTCTGCGCTCCCTGGGGCTTCCTGGAGCAGTAGGATGGGAAGCTTTATCAGCAATGGAGCCCCCTCTTCAGTCCTCTCAAGACTTCAATGCAGCAACCTGCCCTCATCTCCCTGAGTCTCTCCTCAGATCCAGTTCGGGAGCCAGGAAGTGGTTTCTGCTCCCAAAAAGGCCACCAGCATCCTGCATTACATGGTTAAATTTTGCCTGACCTTAGTGGGTGTTTTTAATTGAATAAAGAATTCAAGTCTGGGTCTTAAATGCCATAGAAAAATAAAAAGTTACTGTCTTTTCAGAATGCCCATTGTAATTTGTCCTTAGAGTTTCTCCTCCCCTCCCCTCCCCAATGGTCCTTTTCCCCCTTGAACTGACAAACTGAACTGCCAGATAAATACAGCTGCAAAGTGAATAATATGGATATGATTTCTTTCCCTCATTCATTTGCCTTCCTAGCTTTACCAAGTCAAAAGAAAAAGACTGCTCACCCTTTCTTTGGCTGTGTCTTCATACCACAAAGCCAACAGCTAGTCAAGCAGTCTTCATGATTTGAAACATTTGAAAGTGAAATGTAGGGAGTGACTTAGCCTGATCGATTACATTAGTCATTGTCACCAAGTTTCTGCCATGGGGCTCATCTCATGCAGGGTGGTGGCCTCTGTGTGTCATCTCCGTACCTCAGTTTCTCTGTCTGTAATATGCAGGTATTGAATCCAGGATCTTTGAGGTCCCTGAAGCTTCTCGGGGTCTTCATTTTGTAGTTACAGAACACATCATTTACAAGTCAGTTGATTTAGGGGGTGACTTTGAATAAAAACCATCCTCCATAAAACTTTTACCACGTAATTATTTTATGGAGCAAGTTTCCACTGGGCACTTGAAGCAGGGTTTAGTGGACAAAAACCTGACTTGCAGCCAACTTTTAAGCGACACTTTCACTGTTTAAAGTGAGGCTTGCCCAGAGGTCACAGCTTCTAAAAACACTGTCCTCCATTCCCTCCTCCACAGAGTCCTTGACAGTGAAGCGTTCGTAGAATATACTTTAAAATCATGACTTCTCTTGAATGAAGAGTTTTTCTTTTTCCCTTCTGTAAAAAACAGCACACAGTATTTACAACCCCACGAAAACTGACTTCGTGATAATAACCTACTGGTCCTTTTGAAACACAAACCAGATAATATCACTCCTCTGCCTGATTCTGCAGAGGTGTTCCATTGCTCTGCAGATCATGAGCCAGACTTTATGTATGCTGTTCCCTCTACCTGGAGTGTTCTCACCAACCCTCTCTGCTACTCCTCCTTACCTCTGAACTCAGCTCAGTCACTGCTTCTTCAGGGAATTGGCCCCTGACTTCCTTGACTAGGTTAGATCTCTTTATGAGAACTGCAAGGTATAACTGCAAGTTATTTGGCTGGGCATGACCATGAATGGACTGTACACTCTGCTGTTGCTGGTATAGCCACCCAGGTTGCCTGCTACATGCACAATGCTACATAAGCCCTGGGTTCCTAGCAGGGTCTCTAACTTCGTGGACCTTGCAGTCTTCTGGGGTAAACAGACAGTTATCAAATGTGAGAATGCACATGAACGCCACTGTACCCTGCAAAGAGCTTACAGAGAACTGAACAAGGGATTGAAGTTAGCATGGGGCCAGCTGCATGAGCGAAAGGGTAGAATGGCAATGCTTTGAGCTCTGATGCAGAATGAGGTTATGTCAAAATAGCATTTGCTCAAGCAGTCCTTTTAATACTGTCAGTCTAAGAAGCTAGAGGAGAAAGGAATGTGGACTGATATCCCAGACTGGTCGTGCCAGCTTGAAGGATGGCCACCTTCACCATAGTGAAATAACCCACGGGAATGTTTTCCTCCTCTTCCTCCATCCCAAGAGTCTTCCTACTCTCTTGCACTAAACTACCCCACCCCAAGGCCAGGGCCTCTTGATTGCTTCTTTAAATGAATTTTCTTTTCCAACAGCCCATCCTCACCTATCGAGTACATGAGTAACATAGCCGGTCATTTTCATTTAATTCCAGAATATCTCTACTATCATCCCCATTTTACAGACAGGAGAATAGATTCAGTGAGTTCACAGCAGACCTGGGTTCTCAAAGCCAGGTGTCTGGTTCTTAGTCCAGCATTTCCTCCACCATGTCACAGCCTCGGGACTGAGCCAGGCCTTTTTCAAAGCCCCAGGAAGCTAAAGCTGGCCGCCTCCTGCTGGCAGGGAGTTCCTTCCAGGCTTCTGGTGCTACTGCCAAAGAAGGGAGGGTAGGAGAAGAGAGGGAGGTGGATTATACACAGAGAGGGTCCGCACTTCTGTTTCCCTTCCTTGTCACGGAAGGAGAGAATGAATTACGTGGGGGACCCAGGGGGATAGGAAAATCAATCATTCATGACAGTTAATAAATGTCAGAAAAGTATTTACTCACATTTATCCCCTGAAAGTCACATTCTTCATCTGTTCTGATTTGTCTTTCACTGATGGCATCAGCCAGGTAGGCTCAGCAAGAAACAGCAAAAGGTTTTAGCCCAATGTTGCGGAGAGAGTTTCATTTAACTTCATTTTTTTCCAGCCAGGGCTGGCTCCAAAGCTAGTTTTTCTTACTAGGTTGTTTGCTACATGAAAAGCAGACTCCCAGAGGTTTCTGAGATTGCCGACATCCTATGCAAGATGACTGCTCCCACCCACCCGCCCACCCACTCACTAATAAGACATAATGCCGTCCTATTTTTGGTAACAATTAAAGGGCCTCCCGGTGAAAGCAGAAAGCTGTTTATTTTCTGTGACATCACTTCACTTTGCCTTCGAAGGCTGGTCTGTGCTCAGTGTTTTCGTGGTGATGCAAGTCGGCTCTCTCCTCCAGCAGTTGGATCCCTCCCATCTCACAGTACCTCACAGGTCTCTTCCCCCGAGCAGTGCATTGCTGGAGCGAGGAGAAGCTCACGAATCAGCTGCAGGTCTCTGTTTTGAAAAAGCAGAGATACAGAGGCAGAGGAAAAGGGTGGACTCCTATGTGACCTGTTCTTAGAGCAAGACAATCACCATCTGAATTCCAGAAGCCCTGTTCATGGTTGGGGATATTTTCTCGACTGCATGGAATCAGAAAGAAGCAAAAGGATGGGAAATGCCTGCATTCCCCTGAAAAGAATTGCTTATTTCCTATGTCTCTTATCTGCGCTTTTGCTGACTGAGGGGAAGAAACCAGCGAAGCCAAAATGCCCTGCCGTGTGTACTTGTACCAAAGATAATGCTTTATGTGAGAATGCCAGATCCATTCCACGCACCGTTCCTCCTGATGTTATCTCATTGTAAGGCCCGTAAGCATTTTGATATCTAATTTACGATTTAAAAATTCCAGCCGGTGGATTTGGGGCTTTGCATGTATTTGTAGAAGGGCATGGAGAGAGAGATTCCTCTTGCATGCATGGCCATTTGACAGTGCTAACATTTGCTGCATTTAGAATTTTTGATTTTTTTAGCTGCTACTGAACATGCTTAGATACCCCCAGCCCTGAACATTATCATGAGAAACCTGTAGCCGATTCATTTCTCTTACTTCATCCGGGAAGGAATAGTATCGTACTTCATAAAATAGTGTCAAAATAGTCACTGTTATGCTAAACCGGATTAACATAAGGTTTGTTCTGTGTGTGTGTGTCTCTTTGTGTATGTCTGTTTGTTTGTTTTCTGTTTTTTGTTTTCTTTCAGATCCTTTGTGAGATCTGGTTTTACTGAAATCTCAGAAGGGAGTTTTTTATTCACACCATCGCTGCAGCTCTTGTGAGAAATATTTATATCATGACTATTTTTAATATGGCATATATTTGGATAAGCCTTCTAGTAAAATGATCTCAATATTAATTTTGTCAAATGTGATTCTATTTCTGAGAAAACAGAATATCAGTAAAGTGAGAGGTAGATGGGTTTGTTTGCGACTTCACACCAACAGTGCAGATTGAGTCTTACAATGGTAAATTTGTTAACCTGTCGTGCTGTCTACTTTAATGGCTATTCATGAAGTTGTTGGAATGTTGCAACAATGATCCCAATTCCATTCCACTATTTTACTTTCATTTTTAACTTGGGAACTTTGGTTCTTTTGCCCTGGAGTTTTTGAATTAGTCAATACAGAACCCAGCATAACATATGTGTTCAAGATGTTGTCTCCCGGGGATCTGGGGCAGGCTGCTACTCTGTATGATTTACCATGTGGGGGAAAAAAACACCTCAGCTCTTTCTAGGTAATTCCTTAAAATATCAATTCTCAAGAGACAGTTTTTTAATCTCATCTAATTTATAACTAGTTCCCTTACAAGGAGGGAAAGAAAATATTAATATAGAATAGTGCAAAGGATTACTCTCTGCTATATGTTTTGAGTTGGCCACAAGGGAACCACATATTCACTCTATGCCTGAAAATATTCAAAAAAATAATATTTGACTAAGAAATCAGATCTGTTCACAGGCATAATGGAACACGTAAAATTTGTTCTGATGTGTAATGTTTGGCAGTTAGAGTCCTACTTCTTATAGCGGTATCACATGGGGGTCAAGAGGTCTCCCAGGACTTAGGTATCAGGTCACAGACTTGGTTTGTAGCTGGAGGGATATGGGCAGAACTAGCCAATTGTGGATCAGCTGAGTCTTGGCTATCTTAACTGCATGATTCAGGACCCAAGCCTTTCACTTGTTTGTTTTTTATTTTTTTTATTTTCTTGCCTTACCTGGCCATTTTGGCTGTTTGAAGTTACATACACAGAGGCAAACAGCATGGAGTGAACGTTGGAGACAAGTGTTTAAACCTCACCCTGCCACTCATAGAACCTAAGCATGTAGTCTTGTGCAGATTACTAAATCTAACTAAGCCTCAGTCTTCTTATCTCTAAAATGGAAGTGAGAACACATATTTCCAAGGTTTAAGTAGATAAAACACTCGGCATAGGGTATGCCGAATGCTTACACATTTTATAAATGGCAGGGTTTAAAAAATTTGCATCAAGCTAAAAAGCTAAAAGTCACTCAATCTATTGTTTTGTCTATATGAAATTCCTAAACTGGTTTGACTGTTTAATTGAATTCACAAACTTGATCAGTTGTTTTGACATTATGTAATGTTGTTGGCTAATGTCCTTCTACTGGCTGATGTCTTGAAATGATTAACAATTGACTAGATATTCCTAAGGAGTTTATCTATTTGATTGATGGCTAGTGGTGTGACTGGGGGAAGTGTTAGTTGGCACATCAAACAAATCCAAAAAAGATAGATTCTTTCCCACAGAAAGGGGCAGAGTCTCTAATGCTGAGATCCTTCCATAGGATAAGAATTTGCTGTCTCTGAGAAAGTGATAAATTGTGTTTATGGTGCTCACTTGTTAAATGAATAAATGGCTCATTTAAAAAGCATCCTTTTGATATGCTAAGGCACCTCCCTTCCCCTAGGATAGTTACATAGATCAGTCCTTAAAATTCTAGGAGTAGTGTCAGTAGACACTAGATGGACATTAGCTGTGGCACAGAAAGCCTGGAGTGATTAACCTAATCAGTTACCACATCTCCGCTTTGTTTTTGTTGGGTGGACCCAGTCACGGCAAGCACAGATGCTGGACAATGTTATAGAAATAGTTACCGGCTGCTGCAGGGTAATGTGATTACACGTATTTAGAATCACAGAGGGAAGCCAAGGGACTGGTTTTTAAATAGCCCAACCGAGTGTGTGCCATGCCCGTGTCCCATGCTCCGAGTTCCTATGGAACATTCCAGCCTTTATTTCTAAAAGCAGTTCAGGTTTCAGAAATAACAAAAGGCGAGTAATTCTCGCCCTGTGTGTTCTCGGTTAACTCAGATTGGCTAACCTCAACATGGTAGACTTGTGCCAGTGCTGATCTTATGCAAAATTGTCAGGGGCCAAAGTTTGTCCCTAATCTCCAGGACCCTGTGCCTAAAGACTGCTCTCCATCCTTCCTGCCCAATGTTCTCTGCTTCCTCCTATCCTCAGGAAAAGGCCTAATAAACTCATGTGCAGTGAGTAGCAGATAGATGAGAAGGCTCTGAATACAAACTATGAAGCGATCATAACAATTGTGGGAATGCATGGATCCCAGACAGAAAGGTCTCTTCTGTGAAACAGGGCTGTCCAGTGCCCTGAAAACCCCATATGGGCTGCCAATCCCCCATTGGAACACGAAGACCAGTGGCATTGGACCACCAGATTAGGCCTAGATTGCACAAGCCGTTGAGGTTTGCAATGAATTCCAGCAACATTTGTGATTGTGAATTACCACACTCACCCCTCATACACTGTGAAGAGATAAATTTCAGAATCAATTCAGCGTGATTGATGTAGGAAGACAGTTCACAGGTTTCTTGCTTTGTTGTTGGGAAGGGTTAAAGCAAATGTCCTATTTCCATCATCCACCCAAAAAATCTGATAATGTCGTTATGCCCCCAGATGCTTTTTCAGAGCTTCTGCAAAAGCCATGATGAGAAGTACTTGTTGAAATGTCAGTCTGGGGTACTGAGGAAAACAGACATGGTATCTTCAGTTACATGCAGTGTTTGGGAAAAGATCCTGGTAGGCCGTGGCTGGCAGTTTGTGTTGGAGAACAAGAAAAACAGAAACCCACATTCTGTAGAGAGGAGAGAGAAAGAATAAAATTATTCAATACAAATTCATCAGATTAGTTGTAAAATACATTTTTTAAAAAATCTCATTTATGGTTTTAAACGTAACAACAAAAACCTTTCCAAAGCAAATGCAATTTCATTCATGTTTTACATAGGGCCAGTTTTGAAACATAACCAATGACAATGATTATGCATTCTAGCTTGCTTTTAGTGATAGAAAGTGGTACTTTTAGTGAATGGAATTTAGAGAAATGTGTTTTCACACATTACAGCCCTGTTCCTTCTCAACTGCAGACTGAAATCCCCAATGATATGGGCTCATGATGGAAGTGAAATTCCAATTTAAGAGGACAAAATGTGGCCACGTCATCACCCATTTATAACGTATTTTAATTAACTAAACCCCTGTAATTCCTGAGAGTGTTCTATTTTCAGGGAGTGATTTCCAGGGTAGTTTTAGTATCATACTCAAATAAAATAACACAAAACAAAAACACTGCATGTAAGAATCCGATGTGACCAGAAAAAATTTCTTAGTATTCCAACTGGATGTGGTCTTGTTTGAAAGACAGAATTGATCTTTGATCTTTCAGGGTCAAAGGAGGGGAATGGCATTATTTTAAAAATTAATCCACAGTCAACACATAAATACATGATCCATAAGAAATTAAAAAATAAAAACAATGGAAAAGCAAAAGACATGAACAAAGGAAGGAATCAGTCCATCCTTACTAAGGCTTTATCATTTAGTCCTTCAAAATATGATCTGTCCGGGAAAAAATACCCATGGTCTCCTTTACCTTTAAAGCAATTGCTACCTTTTTCTCTTCCTCCTTATATTACAAGCCTATAATTTAGCAGTCTTCAATGACCACTCAAGCCAGACCTATCAGCCAAGGGTGCCTTTGGAGGAATTATTAGCTGGTTATAGATGAGCATGTTTTGGTTTATACCCAGCTGATGTCCCCATGATGGACCAAAAAGCATCTAGGCTGTTTTGTCTACAATTTGCCCAATGATCCATAGATCTAATCTTTAACTTTTTAACTAATTACTTCTTTTTGTTTTTACTTTCTTAAAAATCATTTTAAGTTTTATTTTAGATTCAAGAGTCCATGTGCAGGTTTGTTATTTGAAGCGAATTAATTCTCGTAACTGCACAAACTAGCGCTCACCACAAATGTTTTCCCTGAAAGCGTATTTCATCCTTTCAGTTATTCAGACAAGAAATTTCAGAGTTACCTGACCGCTCTCTTTCACTGTCCACTTCCCCCTGGACACGTATCCTGTCCAACAGCATGAGAATCTGCCTCCTCCTCTTCACCACAGCACCACTGCCTTCATTGAGGCTGCATTTCATTCACTGTTTCACAGGCTGTGGCAGGAGCGTCCATGCCTCCCTGTTTGCTTGCAGTTCCCATCTGACCCACCTCCATTAGCGTTGCCTTTCCTGAGACATAGCTCTCCGTGCTTTCATGACTCCCTAGAAACAGAGAAAGTCCAGACACCTGAGCTGCCGTCCATAGCATTTGGCCCTTTCTATTTGTCCAGGGTTATCACTCACACCATTGACTTTACACACACACATACACACACACACACACACACACACACACACACGTGCCCAAACAAGTTCTGCAGGATCTCATTCTATGACCTCTGTTGATTCTCAAATTCTCTAGACTTTACTGATGTCTGGCACTGTGTGCCATTTATTAGAGCTATGGTGCTTGTATCTGCCTTGTGTCTTTCTTGGAGGATCACCCACAAGCTGTGGTCCCAGAGAAAAGCCCAGACATGGCTTCCCATATATTTGTTGAATCCAGTTTATGTTTCCATCGATTTTGTGTTGAAGGCTCCTGTGTTACTCTCAGCAGATAGTGCTGGTCATGTTCACACTCTTTCTGATGTTTGGTGCACTCTATCTGAGTTCATGTGGACTAATGGTGTGGAGGTCTGGGAAGTGAGCCGAACTAAAAAACCTCGAGGAGATATTTGCTCATGAAGTTGTAAATTCAAACTTCCTCAGCAGAGATTTCCAGCATACCAGATTTCAAACACAAAGCATCTAAGCCTTTCGTTAGACCCACCGCTTGAATCTCTTTTGTCCCACGCTGACTTCACATTTGGCCTCCTTGGTTTTTAGTTGGACTGAAGAGGCTGACTAGTCTGTCCTGGGAAGGGTAAGATGCTCCTTTATCCAGTCTGACAGGACATCCAGAGGGAAATGTTAGTTAAGCACTATTAATATGAAAAGAAAAATCATTAACACAAAGATAATTTCCTTTTTGATTTATTTAAGTACCTGCTTAGCCAAAACAAGTATTTACTTATTGTATAGTTGCAAGCAGCAACAAAATGAAAACAAAAGCCTCCCATTTTAGCAGACATGTTTTGAGACTCTACTGGGTAGCAGGTAAAATGTTGGGCTTTGTGAGGGACACAAAGATGAGTGACACGCTGTCACTTTTCACCCTGATATGGCAGCTCCAGGCTGGTAGTGATTCTTGATATGGTAAATTATACTTTGCCTGTATTTGAATGCATTGGTTTCATTTAAAAAATTATTTTTATGTAAGTAGAGATGAGGTCTTGCTATGTTGCCCAGGCAGGTCTTGAACTCCTGGTCTCAAACAATCCTCCCACCTCACCCTTCCAAAGTGCTGGGATTACAGGTATTTGTCTGGCCTGCTTAAATGTATTATAATGTAGTCTTGATAAGTGTTCTCATTTTGTTCAAAATGATATTCAGTTGATTAGTGATGATGGTGATGCTTGCTGGTTGTTGATGCTGTGGCTAACATGGGCTACAAAATGTCTGCAAGGGCTTCACAGCATCAGCTGTAATATCAAAACAGCTGACCCTGGTGAGCTGGCAATGAGGCAGACAACACAGGCTTGTGGGCAGATAAGCATGGGTTCAAATCCCCACTCTGCTGCTTACTAGTTGTGTGATTTGGGGCAAGCTTAATCAAGTCTTGATATCTATATCTACAAAATGAGGAAGAACCATAGTACCTATTGCACAGATTTACAGTAAGGATTAAGTAAAACAGTGCATGGAAAATGCTTGGCAAGGTTCCTGTAACTCAATACACATTAGCTTTACTACAGTATCTGAAAATCGCTTTAATTGGAACTACCGTAACATCAGATTAGTGTCTGATTGTATAATCTGCATTTGCCAATAATCTCAGCTTTAAACATTTTGTGGTTCTGTACACAGTTCTCCAGCAGAACTTGCTGAGAAACCTTTTCTTTAAATACTTCTCGCAGGAAACATGAACTATTTACCTTTCAAAAAAAAGTCATAACCCTCTCCTTTCTTCCTCATGAATAAAATGACTGGCACCACATTTCGCAAAACGTGCCAGATTTTGTTGAAATAATTAACATCGGCAGTCTTCAGATGAATGGTTCTATGGTAGCATAGAAAGGGGCCTGAAGGAGAAGTCAGGAGATACGGGTTTGAAATTCAGTTTGACCACTATTGGGCTGCATGACCTTGGGTAGTTCACAAAATATCACTGGACCTCAGCTTTTATTGCATAAAATATTAAAGGTAGATTAAATTGTGGTTCTGAAACTCAAATGCTAGTGGGGTTTGAGGTGGTAAGATCAATGAAGGAAGCAGTTGAGTATAAGACAATAGGGAGTAGTGGTGACTGAGGTAAACCAGAGAAGACATGTCTTACCTAAAAATGACGTCCCCCGCTCCAACTGACTATTGCTGAAGGGAATGTGGTACATACATATGGAGCCCTACCTTCCTAATTTTTAGGGGAAGGTGGAAATCTGGAAATAGATTTTTAAACAGGATAAAGACCAAACAAACATAGGTTGGCATTTTGAGACCCTTGCATTTGATTACATCTAAGGTCTCTTCCTATCTTAAAATTCTGTTGTATTTTACAAACAGTTACTTTAATATAATAAAGAAATGGCATGGTTAAAGAAATGGACAAAGATGGCTGGGTGCGGTGGCTCACGCCTGTAATCCCAGCACTTTGGGAGGCTAAGGCGGGCGGATCACGAGGTCAGGAGATCGAGAACATCCTGGCTAACACGGTGAAACCCCGTCTCTACTAAAAACACAAAAAATTAGCCGGGTGTGGTGACAGGCACCTGTAGTCCCAGCTACTTAGGAGGCTGAGGCAGGAGAATGGCATGAACCCAGGAGGCAGAGCTTGCAGTGAGCCAAGATTGCGCCACTGCACTCCAGCCTGGGTGACAGAGCGAGACTCTGTCTCAAAAAAAAAAAAAAAAAAGAAAGAAAGAGATAAAAAGAAATGGACAAAGATTATTGAATCAGTTCTAACAAGCCAATACATTAGGTTGTTCATTGAAAGAACCTCATAATGTGAAACTGGCTGTTGTAAGATTATTAATACAATAATTGTCATTCCCAATCTCCCAAACAGGTCCAAAGGGACCTTACCAGGCTCTCCCTGTGGTAGCTGATGATAAAATGATGTTTCAGTATCCCTCTCATGGAGCAAGGATTGGAAAAAAATTGTTAGGCCCATTTTTACATAGCAAGATGGCAGGTGCTTGCATGTGTAAAATGTGATCAAAAGGCAATGAATCTTTAAAAATACAAACTAGAATGTATACGTACAAATCACTCTTGACTTCATAGAGGGCCATAGATTTTGCCCAACTGTGCTTCCATGGCTAAAGATTTCTGGACCCTCCTTTGAGAACTGTCTTTACTTCCAGTTTACAAGCCATGCAATAAAACCAGGCAAGGTTTTATTAGAGGCATTAGTTATTTTTGTATTGCTTGGTGCTAAGCATTTTATAGATCTCATTTTTAATGTCATCATCATGGTAACCTTTTGAGGCAGATATAATTATCTCCATTTTGCAAATGAAACACTGAGTCCTAAAAGGTAACCTCCTCAATGTCACGCCGCTATTAAGTAGCAGAGCTGGGGTTTAAACTCATGTCCTCACTTTTAACCACTGCTGTCTACTTCTTCCTGAACATGAATCATCATGCTTGACTTTGCATAGTTTTGTTCCCAAAATCAAATCCCCTCTCAAAGGGTCAACCTTCGCCATTAACAAGGGTATTCAGGAGAATGTGCCCTAATTCCTGGAGACAACGACTGAAAGGAGTTTCAAAAGCCCTTTGAAAGAGTGGCCGCATTGCTGGCAAGAGCCGCTAGTTTCCCTAGGTTGCAACTCTCATTTATATGTGTAAGCTCTGATCTCCTCGCTTAAACAAAAATAGAGAGAAAGAAAAGAAAAAAGCAAAAGAAAAAGGACTTATTTACTTTAAAGTTACACCTTAGACTACTGTTGTCTAAACTTGTGTCCTGTGGAGCAGTTGACCTGAAAGAAAAGAGTTCTGTGCTCAAATAAATTTGGGAAACTGCACGTTCTATCCCTGCTTGGTTATTTACAATGAAGGTACCTTGGCAGAGAAACATCTCTGAAATTATTCAAAATTGTTTACTTTTCTTAAAACCTCATTGAATATTGGTTCTATGGAACATGCAGTACTTTGGAAATATATGCATATGACAATTCACTTTATTTTTAGCTTAATTATTTATACCCCACCTCATTCTAGAGAGGCTAGATAGCAAAGGATACGCAGGTGGAAAGAATCCCATCATAATGGATACATTAAACGTTCTGTCTCCACATAAGGAGTAACTCGGACCATTTCGTTAGTGTGGATTTGTTGGTGTGACCTCTGGGAGTCAGCCTCCCCAGTAGGCTCTCTACCTGTTCAAGGGATTTAGTACACACCCCTTCTTTAAGGACCTCCCACTAGATCTCCAGCTTTTGGAGGAAGGAGATGACTGCTTGCAGCTCATTCAACAGGAAAAGGCTTCTGAGTGTAAATATATACTCTCACTGTTTTTACTTGGAGCAGGTTTCATCACAGCTATTTTCTTTTCTTTTTTTATTTATTTTTTATTATTATTTTTTGAGACGGAGTCTTGCTCTGTCGCCCAGGCTGGAGTACAGTGGCGCGATCTCAGCTCACTGCAAGCTCGGCTTCCTGGGTTCACGCCATTCTCCTGCCTCAGCCTCCCGAGTAGCTGGGACTACAGGCGCCCGTCACCACGCCCGGCTAATGTTTTGTATTTTTAGTAGAGACGGAGTTTCACCGTGTTAGCCAGGATGGTCTCAATCTCCTGACCTCGTGATCCGCCCACCTCAGCCTCTCAAAGTGCTGGGATTACAGGCGTGAGCCACCGCGCCCGGCCTCATCACAGCTATTTTCTAAATGGCTAAACAAGCATTTCCCTGGGTATGTTCCATGGAATATTCATTTTGTAGGAAGCTCAATGATAAAAGAGTCCCATTATCAGTGAGATTAGGAAACTGTATGTTGAATTTCATTTTGAAGAGTCTCAATTTACTTAAGGATAGAAAAGGCATAGTTAAGAACTCTGATTAACTTCTTTAACCCACTTTTCCTAAATGTATCCGCCAGTCTTTGTGCACATAAACCTATTAACCCCTTGAAGGTCGTGCGTTCCAGGGAATATACTCTGGGAGTATATACTCTGGGCAAGGCTGTTGTAGGTTTCCAGCAGATACTGGGCAGGGCTGATACTAAAAAGAGGGAGTTGGCTTCCTCATGGCCACTCACCAGTCCTGGGGAAGTCGGGAAGGCAGAGAACAAGCCTTAGCCTGGAATCCCAGCTCTGCCACTTCCAAGCTTCAAATCACTTCACCTCCCTCACCTTGGTTTTCTTTATCTCTTACGTGGAGAATATAAAACCTACATCTTAGTGTTCATCTGAGGATTAAAATCAGATGTCAAACTGTTGAAGATGAGGGCTGGCATGGAGTAGGCCCTTCTCCTTGGTGTTCCAGGACTGGGGAGATCCAGGGTGATTTTATAAACACACGGGGAGGGTGGGCTGCTGACTAGTTGTGCCAATTCCTAGAAGAGAAGAGTTTTCACTGCCCTGGGATGAGAGATAATCCCAGGAGAATTGGGGATCACCAAATGGGGGTTACCACTCAAAACGGAGTGGGCACATGCTCAAATGTTTGCTAGTGTGCATGTCAAGGACATCCCTGCAAATCTAAAATCCACATCCTAATCCTAGCCCCACCACTGACAAAAGATGTGACCTTGGTTAAGTCACTTAACCTCTGCCAGCCTCAGTCTCCTCATCTGTAGAAAGAGGAGTTGGACTACGTATCTCTCTGGAGTGCCCCCCACCCTCAGGTTAGTGTGGAACCAAATTTAGGTCATTCCAATCAATCCAGGTTGAAGAGTTGGTAATCTAATTAAGGATCAGCTGAATTTTCAAGATTGAGAGTCAAAAAGAACTGTCAAATAATGTACTTGTGTGATGTTTCCAATTTTAATGCTTTTCTGTATTAGGAGCATATTTTAAAATATTCAAATGTAAATTATTCACATGGCACATGCACTTAGAATGTGTGCATTTAACTAAAGTGAATCATCAGCCTATTATTAATTATCATTTAACCAGCCCTATTCTTTTGGATAAAGGAGAATATTAGT